>NC_069382.1:124211512-124513671 GCF_027475565.1 Acinonyx jubatus | reverse complement strand
ATAAAGAATTAAATTGTTAGAAGAGTTGAAAACATTTTACATGAGTTTTATTTAAATAATAAGTAAATCCTGAGAAATCTGGATCTCAGAGTCAGAACCCCCACCTTTGTAGTCAGGTTTCCTTGCTTCATTAAGTCCCAGTTTCTTAGTTTGTAAAATGATGATAATGCAAATACCTGTCTCATATGCTTCTGCAAAGACTGACTGAGATCATGAACAGGGCCTGGTAAATACTGTCAACTGGTATTAGTTATTGGTGTTTTCATTACAATTATATCAAGATCACTCAGTTGACTGTCCATCCCTCATGGTGATGGATCTTCTCAATGTACTTGAGCTGTCCTTTCAAGACCCCTTGTCCCATTATGATGTCCTCGTTTTTCCCAGGTGCCACTATAGAGTCTAATACCTTTGGGGATTATAAGTTTGCGTTGTCTGGTTCTTCTTACTAGCTCCTTCAGTGGGGAGATGGTGTCTGTCCCAACTCTAGACCTTATAGCAGAGCCCGGCCTGCACTCAACCCAGCATTTGCTAACATCTATTTGGCACCAACCAGTGCTAGGTCTTCCTGTAAGCACCTAACCTGTACAGCCTCATTCTCACATGACATCATCCCATTCTACCTCTCTGAGTTAGGGAGGATTACAGCATGATTTTAATTTTACAGTTGAGAAAATGAGAAGGTGAAAACTTCATGAACATCACCCAGTAAGAGATAGAGCTGGTGGTTCGACACCAGGCTGCTTCCCAGAGAAACTGCACCCCTATCCATCTTGCATTTTGCCTCCTAGGGAATGTGCACTACACGGAGACATGCTCCCATTCTTCTCAGGCAAATGATAAGATCAAAGACATATGTTACAACCAATAAACTGAGCAAAACTAGCCGGGGCCTATGTTTGTACCTTCTTCTAAGCAGAGTAAGACAAAGGATGCTCTTCCCACCAGATCAAGTATGGAATAATTCTTAATTCTAAAGGAGAAAACTGAGAGCTGAGAGTGAAGCTACATACCTAAGATCACTCATTTGATTCAAGCTAACCATCCTCTGGTCCAGGGGCTCTCAAACTCTGACTTGCAACAGAATTACAAAGGGGGCTTGTTAAAACACAGAAATAGAGACCCTATTCTCAGAATTATAAATTCAGCGTATCTGGGATACTTGCATTTCTGGTAAGTTCCTCATAATGTTGGCCTGGAGACCACACTGAGAAACACAGTTCTAGTCAAAGCTCAACTTACAGTTCTATGCTATGTGCCTCGATGGTTCCTTGGCTCATTACCTGAAGCCATACAACATTGGTGAATTGTTCTTTATACACAATCATGCAGCCTGGTGCCACAGATGTCTAATCATAATTTCCACTTACAAATCTAAGAAATAATATTTCAGCATCATCTCCAGCTATACAACAGAGGCATTTTCCACGTGCCCATCACCATTATAGAATGATTCAAGTTGTTCCTGGCATCAAGGAAAATAAAGTCTGATAGGGATATATGAGTTTGTCCTCTTGAATTCCTAGATTTTGTGTGAGGAAATAGACAAAATTGGTCCATGAACATTATACAGATTATACACTATATGGATGATCATTATTCTGAGTAAAAAGCAATGTAGCACTACTGGCATAATAATATTTTCCAGCTATAAATGACTTTTGGCCCCACTTACTTGTTTCTCTTGTTCCCTTTCCCCGTCAAGGCAGATGGTCTGCTCTCAGTTCTCTGCTATTCCCGAAGAGAGATTAGGTCGTGATTAAAAAAGTGTTACTAATAAATCTTACTTTGATTTCCTAAAATCTAATCCCTGGAGACAATGCTAAGATGCCACCAAGACAAAACAGGAAGGACTGTCTCCCAAGACTTTAAAAAGATTCCTCACAAGAGGATGAAACATAGGAGAAGGTTATGAGTGCATAGGGAATACAGTCAATGGTATTGTAATAGCACTGTATGGTGACAGGTGGTTTCTACCCTTGTGGTAAGCATAGCATAACATACAGACTTGTTGAATCAATCACTAGGCTGTACACCTGAAATTAATGTAACATCATGTGTGAACTATACTTCAATTAGAGAGAGAGAGAGAGAGAGAGAGACAAGATTATGAAGGCAGTGGTCCATGGGTGGTGGTGAGAAGCACCCTGAACTCTGTGCCTGGGCAGATCCCTGTGAAGACAGAGAATAAATACTGCACAAATCATTTAAGAAGAGAGGCCACAAACAACTTCATAGATTTGCACTCTCATGCAGTTTAAAAGTACCGGAAGTATTTGCACCTGGCAAAACATACTGGAAAGTAATGGGGAGTGTCGCACAAATTGACAGGGGCCTTGAGATGAGAAACAAGGGACATCTAAGTGGTTAGCAACCTATATCGGGGAATGAGAAGATGCCTTCAACACAAATGAATCCTTGGTCAGATGCACACTACTGCAGTGCCTTGGACTATGTGACCCCATCCAACTTAAACACATCCCCCTCAAGATGACAGAGCACCACAGACTGCCCAAGATTAATTGCCCAGACTCATAGAAGTTAGTTTGAGCAATTACTTATGTGAACTGAGAATTAACTCCAGCAGTTTGAACAGGAAAGTCGTAAGCCCTCATACTTAGTAAGGAGCCCCAGGTAGTATTTACCATCTGGGAGTCGGGGAGCAGTTAGGAATTTCAGGAAATATTTCAAGGAGCCAACATATTACTAGAAGCCAAAAATAGTTTAAATTCTACAGAAACCCCTACTAGATAGATGGCAATATCAGTATCAGATACGCTTTTTTTCCTTCTGCATGCAAAAAGTCTTTTCCATTTATGCCAAAATTTAAGTCTTAGAAAATTGACAGAGGTGTTCTGAGTGGTAATTTTAAAAACAGTGTCTTTCTGATGTTATTTTACTGCTCTTCTCCATTTTTTTAATATTTGTTCCCAGTACAATACCAAGGTGTAAGTAGAGAAGAATATATCCCAAGATTGGCTATAAAGTCATGTCAAGTTTTAACATTTTTATTATTAAGGGCAGTGATTTAAATTTTTTGTTAATCCTTGTTTAAATTAATATAGCCCATTTAATCCTTCCACTTTAAAGGCTGTGAATTTTATTTCACACCGTGCCATCAGTATTTAGCTGTTCCTTCTGGGGTACAAATAGTCTTCCTCTCTAACTTTTCAGCTAATTACTGTCTTCTTCTTGCTTACTGGAGGACTGAAAATACAGCTACTGTCAGGGCTCCCTAACATCCAGGTAGACATCTTGGGAACACTGATAGAACCGATAACAGGCCATTTTATAGGGACTTAAAAGCTACTCAAGAAATGAACGAGGTCCATTAGACTTTCTGTCATGCATATGATGGGAAAAAATATACCACCATAAGATCCACTCAATTGTCCTGCTGTGACAGCAGTAGCTATTGTGTGAGAGAGGTTTGGGGAAGGTGGCTCCACCTTGGTGTTTATGCTCTGCTGACTAGTGGGAGTTTCAGGTACAGCATCCTAACAGAAGGGGCTTTGTGATAGGCTATCAGTGACAAACAAGAGCGACAACGTACAGCCCAGTGGTTTGACAAGAAGGAGAAGCTCAACAATGAGAGAATGACCTCCTTCAGTTTCCCATTTCAGTCTGACATTTACTTCCTCACACAAAGCTTAACTTGGTGTGTTGGGGTCCAAATCACATTTGAACCTTGTACAGAGTGATGAGAGTCAAGCTGAGATATTTTAAGTGCATTTCTTTTCTTTGTACCCTGCTTTGAACTGCTTTTAAATCTACAGATGTTTGGCCCAGCTGTCCAAACTAAGAAGCTGAGAAAGAAATGCGGAAAGTATGTTCCCAGATTAATGTTTTGTTTTCCCGTGTGTGTGTGTGTGCATGCACATGCACATGTGTTAAATATGTCCTGTGTTTGTCCCAGTTAAATATGTCCCAGTATTTGATGTATAGATAAATGAGAGTCTAATAGATAAGCTTCATTTTTTTTCTTATAAAAAGGACTGCTTTTTCCTGAAGAGCTATATCTATTCTCAACTCAATAAATATTTATTGAGCATGTACTACTCAAAATTACACTGCCTCTTGATGGAAGAGACAAATGCAAAGATAAGCAACACATGGTGTGGTCATTTTCCCTCTGTAAGGAAACTGAGACATGTGGCCAAATAATTATGAAGTATGATATATTGTTATCAATGCCCTGTTCCTTACTGAGGCACTTCCAAGCTTTCCCCACATTTCTTAACTGGCTGATTCTACTCCTCACCTTCTCACTTCTGACATATGACATCACCTATTACCTGAGAAAACCCAACATGAGAAAAGTCACTTCACCTGTCATTATGTAGAAGTTGTTTCAAAAGTGATAAAAATGTGTCAGGGCGCCTGGATGGCTCAGTCAGTTGAGTGTCCGACTTCAGCTCAGGTCATGATCTCGCAGTTCGTGAGTTCGAGCCCCACTTTGGGCTCTGCGCTGACAGCTCAGAGAGGCTGAAGCCTGCTTTGGAGTCTGTGTCTCCCTCTCTCTCTCTCTCTCTCTCTGTCGCTCCCCCCCACCTCTCTCTCTCTCAGAAATAAATAAAAAACATTTTTAAAAAAGATTAAAAAATGTGTCAAAGAGCAGTGTAGGTGCCTGTTCAAAAGGAAACTAACAGAACCTAACAGAAACCAGGGCTAGTCCTCAGATTTAAGGTTAAAACTTGAATTCGGTGCTAGACCAACGTGTGAGCAGTCTTTTGTATTCTTCGTAATTTCTCCCATCACCTATTCAGACTTTTGCTTTACTTGTATGTGCTCTTGAAAGGGAAAATAAAGCAAACTGGCATGTTGTAGTCATCTTCTTTACCCCAATTTCTGTGCTCCATACAATCATGTGTCTCAGTGAATCCTCACCACGACACTCTGAGGTCAGTAGTGGGATCTTCATGCAGTGGGGACACTGAGGCTCAGCACGATCTCACCGCTAGACAGGACTCACGCCCATGTCTGCCCGAATGTAATGTTGCCCATGCAGCACACTGACACTCTGCTCATCTGGCTCCTTCAACTATACATAATAGGGTAAGAAAGGAGTCAGGAAGGAAGGTAGATTCTTACGAAATCCATCAAGTATTTCATACCCTTATAACTAACACAGGTGCAAGCATTCCTTTTTAAAAACAACCCTTAAAAAATAGTCAATCTACTATGGTACATCAACCCTTACTTTCACTGCCAAATGTTATTTTTTAATAATATACGAACTTTTTAAAGTTTTAAGTTTACAGAATAATGAGTAGATAACATATAAGATTCCTTATATCAACTCCCCGTTCCCCAACCCACACCCCCCCACACAGCTTCCTTTACTTTTAACATCTTGCATTAATGGGGTTGATTCGTTAAAACTGATGAACCAATATTAATACATTATTATTATTATTGTTAACTATAGTCCATAATTTACATTAGTGTTCACTCTTGGTGTTGGATAGTTCTGTGGGTTTTAACAAATGAATAATGACATGTATCCATCATTATAATACCATACAGAGTAGAGTCACCACTGTAAAAGTTTCCTGTGCTTCACCTACTGATTCATTCCTCCCCTTGCTCCCCTGACCGCACCCAGTCCCCAGCAACCACCGAGATTGTCACTGTCTCTGTAGTTTGTCTTTTCCAAAGTACTATATAGCTGGAATCATATAGCAGGTAGCATTTTCAGACTGGTTTCTTCCACTAAGCAGTATGCATTTAAGATTCTTCCAGGTCTTTTCATGGTTTGATAGCTCATTCCTTTGTATTCTTTAAATATCATTTTTTCCAACACACACAATTGTGGCACCTGTAGTACGTCAGACGCCGTGATGAGCACTGAGGATGAATAGGATGCAATGCCTACTCTCAAGGGCCCTGCTGCCTAGCATTAGAGGAAAGGTACGTAAACACAAAAACTAATAGCACTTTATAAGTGTCATAATAGAACTCTATAGGGGTACAAAAGAGGGGCAAAGTGGGGAGAATTCCATTTCACTCCTGGTACAGAGAGTCAGGAATGACTCCCTACAGGATTTGGAGTTGCTGCAGGATCAGCAAGAGCCAGGCAGAGCTCTGGGAGCCAAGCTGAAAAGTTCTAGGTGGGACAGCAGGGCACGTTTGAAGAAAGGCGAGAAGCCCAGGCAGAAGCTGGTAGATTTGGACATGGAAATGCTAACTCCTGAGGTCCCGTCTAGAGCCTGTATTCTCTCTCACTTCCTTCACGTCTCTTCTCAAATGCCCCTGATCAGGGGCCTACCCAGAAGACCCTAGGGAAAAGACACCACCCCCTCCCCACCTCACACCTTTTCTCCTTACTCTCCTTCCTTTTCTCATAGCAACTACCCACTGTAACATACTGAATATGTATTTCGTATTGTCTGCCTTCTCCCACCAAAATGTACAGCCCCAGGGGCAGGGTCTTTAGCTTTGTTCATGCCCAGCCCACGGTGGGCCTGCCATAAACATGTGCTGTTCCCTCCATGCCTGCAATCCTTCCTGTTAGGATAAAGCACTGTGAAATGATGTACCCTTACTGGTAAACAAGGGAGCAATATTTACATTTTTCCAACAACTGTCACTAAATACATAATATTCTAACTCCCCAGATTCTAATATTGTTTTATTTTTCTGCATTACACTGGGAGACAGAACAAAGAATCTCAAGAGTTTTCAAAAATGTCAGATAACTTTACTGATCTTCACATACTGTAATGCTGACAAAACCTTCTTTTCCAGTACTATTCAAGGCATGCTGTAATAAATACCCCTTGCTACAACCTACCATAGCCTGGCAGTTACTCAAATGAGAATGTGTTAAGTTAAATACTTAAGTAATTCTCCTAGAGAAAAGCTGGAGATTGGCACCTAATTCCTTATTTTTATACAGCACATCTTGTGCTGGGGTTTGAAATTTTAAAATTAACTCTGTTGTGGTTAGGTCTTGAGGGCTATACCTGGTAAACTTTTCCCTGGGAATTCTGACTTGAGGGACTGGTTATAAGGAAGCAACATGCTCTGAGCACACTAGGTGCACACACTTCAAACAGCACTGCTCCAAGCCCGGATAAAGCCGCCAACATTGAGTTCAATGATCAAAATCATTGGGGTAAATGAGGGGAGAAGAGATCATTTGGTTGTGTGGCCAGAGTGACTGTTTCAGTTTTGGACAGAACTGCCCAGAGTATTTTTTTTCACTGGGGGGCATTTTATGGAAAGCACTGGCTGTCTTAATCCTTTACCTTCTCAGTTCTTGATCTCACCAGTGTTTTCCTCTGTTGAAACCCATTCATCGTGTCCAGTGCTGTCACTCTGACCTTGACATCACTAATAAATATACCACAGCAAAAAACATCTCAGTGTCAAGCTCCCACCTTTTAGGCATGCCTCCCTTCCCTGCTGTTCTGCTTTTCCGTCTCCAGTGCCAGCGATTATTCAACTGAGTGGGGAAAAGCAAAGGGTTTTCCATTTCCATCATCTCACATCCTCATTTCTTACCTCTCCCAGGCTACATTCCATGGATGACTGTGACCATCAATTTGCCTTTAACTCTTTTTTTGTCCCTCTCCCTCTTTCCCATTTAATTACACCCCAATGCTGGGTAAACTCAATTTGCCCACCTTCTCTGCACCTCTGTGGCTGAATGTTCTTGGAGAAAATCAACAGTCATGCAGATGGGTCTTTCTCTAAATTTATGAAGAGCACTCACCAGTACCCAGGAATCCTACTGCATTTCCCATTTGAGGCAAATTTCAGATCTTCTTTCTCTGCAAGTCCCCCTCCCCTCCACAGCTCATGAACTCATTTCATTCTTCCCTGAGAAAACAGTAGCAATCAGATGGGAACTCCCTCAACTTCCTAACACCAACTTTATTAACTTATCTACATCTACACTCACATTCTCCGCCTTCCTCTAATTCAATGGAGGAAAAAAAAAGTTCCCCAATGCTTAAAATGCCAGCCCCTCCCCTTACTTTCTGGATTTCATCCCCTCTTCCCATATTCAAGAAATTCAAGATGGCAATTACCCTGTGATTCTCCATAAGTCACTAGACTCTTTCTCTCTACTGGATAATCCAACAAACATACAAATATACCATTAAAAAACAACACCTCCTCGGGAATACAAGCTGGTGCAACCACTCTGGAAAACAGTCTGGAGGGTCCTCAAAAAACTAAAAATGGAACTACCCTACTACCCAGCAATTGCACTACTAGGCCTTTATCCAAGGGATACAGGTGTGCTGTTTCGAAGGGACACATGCACCCCCATGTTTATAGCAGCACTATCAATAATAGCCAAAGTATGGAAAGAGCCCAAATGTCCATCGATGAATGGATAAAGAAGATGTGGTATATATATATATATATATATATATATATATATATATATATATACACAATGGAGTATTACTCAGCAATCAAAAAGAATGAAATCTTGCCATTTGCAACTATGTGGATAGAACTGGAGGGTATTATGCTAAGTGAAATTAGTCAGTCACAGAAAGACAAATATCATATGACTTCACTCATATGAGGACTTTAAGAGACAAAACAGATGAACATAAGGGAAGGGAAACAAAAATAATATAAAAACAGGGAGGGGGACCAAACATAAGAAACTCATAAATATGGAGAACAAACTGAGGGTTACTGGAGGGGTTGTGGGAGGGCGCATGGGCTAAATGGGTAAGGGGCATTAAGGAATCTACTCC
Source organism: Acinonyx jubatus (assembly GCF_027475565.1). NCBI lineage: Eukaryota > Metazoa > Chordata > Mammalia > Carnivora > Felidae > Acinonyx > Acinonyx jubatus. The sequence continues at coordinate 124,504,948 of NC_069382.1, read as the reverse complement.
TGAAATCATTGTGGCACTATATGCTAAGTAATTTGAATGTAAATTTTAAAAAATAAAAATAAAAATAAAATTTTAAAAAATAAAGTAATGGGGCGCCTGGGTGGCTCGGTTGGTTGGGCATCCGACTTCAGCTCAGGTCACGATCTCATGGTCCGTGAGTTCGAGCCCCGCGTCAGGCTCTGGGCTGACAGCTCAGAGCCTGAAGCCTGTTTCAGATTCTGTGTCTCCCTCTCTCTGACCTTCCCCCATTCATGCTCTGTCTCTCTCTGTCTCAAAAATGAATAAACGTTAAAAAAATTTTTTTTAAATAAAATAAAATAAAGTACTTAGTCTTTGTTTTGCCCTCAAAAAAAAAAAAAAAAAACAACCAACAACACCTCCTTTGAACTTACATTACCTTCCAATTATTACTTCATTTTTCTGACCCCTTCACAACAAACTTATCAAGAGATACCTAGATTTATGGGCATCTCTTCCAACCATTTGTTCAAGCAAAATTCCTCTAAGACATCCTTGACTTCCTTCTATCCTTTATCCATTCTACATCACCCAAACACATACTTCTTCAACTGGCCAGCTTTACTTTCCTCAAAAAGACCCTCTTTATCTGTCCCTTCTCTCCAGCTCTGCTGTTACCACCTGTGCTTATGTCATTGTCATCTTTTGCTGATACTACTACAGTAGCCCTTTCTTTTTTCTCTAGAACCCCTAAACTCTGTTCCCTATAGAGCAATCTTTCTACAATGTAAAACAGATAATGGTAAGTCCCTTGAAACTCACCAGTGACTTCCCTTTGCATTTAGAACCATTCGCAAATATCTTTTTCTTGCCTAAATGGCCTCTTATGATCTCTACCAGTCTATTTCTCCTACCTCAGCACATCTCACTCTTCCTATTTCTCTCTATGATCCAGCCCTACAAGCTGGCCTTCTTTGTATTCCTCAAGTTCACCAAACCTCTTCTCAATTCAAAGCGTTTGAAGTTGCTTTCCTTCTTCCCAGCATTCTTTCCAGGTTTCAGCTCTATATCAAGAAATGTCATCTCTAGACACCTAATCTAATGTGAATATCCTCTCCAGCCACTATTATCAAATGGTTGTTTTATTTCTCTTATAGAATTTACTATTACCTAAAATTTTAGCTTTAATTTACTGTCTGTCTTCTTCCCTTCAAAATATGAGCATTATGACAACATGGATCTTGAATGCTGTCTCATTCACTCTCCTGTTCAACTTATTTTAAGCAGATATCTTTACAAACAAAAGATGATCAGAATTATTTGTTGAATGAGTAAATAAACATCGGTTCTCAGTTTTTATGGCTGAATAAAACATAAATATTAAATATCAAGATTATTAGATAATGTTGTCCTTTCTGTTTTAGGATTGAGGCTTGAAATACAGTGTTTGGGTTGTGACATAAGACTTTACTTCAGGATTCCCAAGAAGATGCACTGCAATAAAAACATACATTGTAAAACTTATTTTTTTTAATTAAAATAAATATGTACACCATTGTTTTATATATATTAAAATACATGGCCACAGCAACTTCTTACTCAACACGTCTCCAGAGGCAAGGGAAACAAAAGCAAAAATGAACTACTGGGACCTCATCAAAATAAAAAGCTTCTGCACAGTGAAGGAAACAATCAGCAAAACTAAAAGGCAACTGAGGGAATGGGAGAAGATATTTCAAGTGACACATCAGATAAAGGGTTAGTACCCAAAAATCTATAAAGAACTTATCAAACTCAACACCCAAAAAACAAATAATCCAGTGAAGAAATGGGCAAAAGACATGAATAGGCACTTCTCCAAAGAGGACATCCAGATGGCCAGCTGACACATGAAACAATGCTCAACATCACTCATCATCAGAGAAATACAAATCAAAATCACAATGAGATACCACCTCACACCTGTCAGAATGGCTACATTAACAACTCAGGCAACAACAAATTTGGCAGGGATGCGGAGAAAGAGGATCTCTTTTGTACTGCTGGTGGGAATGCAAACTGGTGCAGCCACTCTAGAAAACAGTATGGAGGTTCCTCAAAACATTAAAAATAGAACTACCAGAAATTGCACTACTAGGTCTTTATCTAAGGGATATAGGTATGCTGTTTTGAAGGGGCACATGCACCCCAATATTTATATTGATGGATGGAGTGGATATAGAAGATGTGATGTATACATATATATATATATGTGTGTACACACACACACACACACACACACAGACACACAATGGAGTATTACTCGGCAATCAAAAAGAATGAAATCTTGTCATTTGCAACTATGTAGATGAAACTACAGGGTATTATGCTAAGTGAAATTAGTCAGAGAAAGACAAATATCATATGACTTCACTCATATGAGGATTTTAAGAGACAAAACAGATGAACGTAAGGGAAGAGAAGCATAAATAATATAAAAACAGGGAGGGGACAAAACATTAGAGACTCTTAAATATGGAGAACAAACAGAGGGTTACTGGAGGGGGTGTGGGGGGGTGGGCTAAATGGGTAAGGAACATTAAGAAATCTACTCCTGAAATCACTGTTGCAATATGCTAACTAACTTGGATGTAAATTTAAAAAATAAATAAGAAGAAAGAAAGAAAGAAAGAAAGAAAGAAAGAAAGAAAGAAAGAAAGAAAGAAAGAAAATTTTTAAAAAATACAAAATTGTGTATGCAATAATTTACAAAACAATAGAAGTTAAGCCTCAGTACTTGATAATCTTTCTGTTATCTTTACTCCAACTACTATAAATTCTCCAGAGCTACTGCACTTTGCAGCTAGACTCCAAAACTACAAAATGCTAGTTTTCACAGGAAATAAACCCCAAGATTGATAATATCTTACCAACATGGTGCTGAAACCAAAACCAAAATGTTTTGAAGCCATCATTTCCCTTAGACTTTTAGTCTATGTCATTGACTTCAAAGATATTTTTAAAAATTTTTTTTTAACATTTATTTATTTTTGAGACAGAGAGAGACAGAGCATGAACAGGGGAGGGGCAGAGAGAGAGGGAGACACAGAATCCGAAGCAGGCTCCAGACTCTGAGCCATCAGCCCAGAGCCCAACGCGGGGCTCGAACTCACGGACCGCGAGATCGCGAGATCGTGACCTGAGTTGAAGTCGGACGCCCAACCGGCTGAGCCACCCAGGCGCCCCAAAGACATTTTAATCTTACTATTTTAGCCCCAGTATCTGCTATATGCTTCCTTAAAATCATGGCCACTTTAGTAGTCTCTGCATTCAATCATCACTAGTAAAGAATTAGTATAACACTGTAATAGGCCAGATACCAGAAATAGAAAAAGTGAAAACAATCCAGAGCAACTGGCTCACAATTTTTCATGGGTTACTTACAAAATAACCATAAACTATATTTTATTAATTTTAAAATACTACACTCTAGATAATAATGATAATAAACACAGAGTTAAACTAATAATGATTAATCTGTACAAAAGAAAAATTTGATCTATAAATCTTAAACAATTTAATTTGGTAAAAAATTATTGAATAGAGAAAGTTTATTCCTAAAATTGATATCTTTTTTTTTTTCTTGTGAGAGAGAGAAAAAGTGAGACAGTGCATGCACAAAGCAAGAGAGGGGCAAAGGCAGAGGAAGACAAGGAATCCCAAGCAGTTTGCATGTCCAGAAAGAAGCCCAATGTGGGGCTTGGTCTCACCCTGTGAGACCATGACCTGAGTGAAAATCAAGAGTCAGACTCTGAGCTGACTGAGCCATCCAGGCCCCTAAAATAACTGATATAGTTTGTAATGGTCCACAACATTGTTAATGTACTAAATTTCACTAAGTTGTAGTTAAAGTAGTTAAAATGGCAAGTTTCACCGTAATTTAAGTACTATACTATCTAAAACAAATAGTATAAATCATACCAAATTTTAAAAATCATAGGGAAATAATTAAATTAGCTAGTCCTCTGCTCCAACTTAATTCTTAACAAAATGGTTCTCAAAAAATTGCTATCAGGGGTGCCTGGGTGGCTCAGTCAGTTAAGCACCCAACTCTTGATCACAACTCAGGTCATGATCTCACAGGCATGAGTTCAAGCCCCACATTGGGCTCTGTGCTGGGCATGAAGCCTACTTAAAAAAAAAAAAAATGATATCAGAACCTAAAAAGAAGAAACAAACCTTCCCTGTATACTTTATAAGGAAAAGATTTATGTCTATGAAATAATTTCAGCATAATAAAGTTGAAATGTAAATAGAGGACACATTTAGCATCTCCATTTTTTAAAAAATGATAAAGTAATTAATTTGGCTTATTTGAGTTTGCTGCAGAAAATACTTACATTGCAAATTTATTTATGTCTTTGTTTTTGACTAAATACAGTCAAACATTCTTAGGGTCAGAATGATAGGGTCAAAATAGAGACCAAAATAATCTTATACCCAAATGTAACTTCTCTTTCAAACAAGAACCAGGAAAGATCTCACCTTCTTTCACTCTTGGTTTTCCTTCCCCTAGCTATACCTTCTCAATACAACAAAAGAAAAAAATATTTCTAAAACGTAAATTAGATTGTCTTATATACATGCTGGCTTTGCAAGGGCCTCTTTTAAATGTAGAATAAAAGTCAGTGGAATTTGGAATAGGAAGAAAAGGGAGCAAATGTTCTTTATTTCCCCTTCCCACATCTGCTTCTCTCTAACCTGCAGCCATCCTCTTCATCACTACCCCTGTAAAGAATTATCAGAAACAAAATAATTAAAATAAGTGAAAAGGAGTCTGGTTCCATTCTAGGTGATGTAAGCTTACTCAAGCAACTAATAACCTTGGACAGATGAATGAGCAGCTGAAGAAATCAGAACTCAAAGTACCACTGAACTAGAGATTAGTTTTCTACTTCTTTTTTCCTCTGGTATCTCCTGTCTTGGATATGTAGCCAGAAACCTAGAACTGCACACTGAGGGGCGAGGTGCCTGGCTGGCTTAGTCAGAAGAACATTCAACTCTTGATCTCTGGGTTGTGAGTTAGAGCCCCACATGGGGTGTAGAGATTACTCAAATAAATAAAACTGGTGGGAAAAAAAAGAACACACTGGGGGCAAATAGAATTTCAAGAGAAGCTATCAGTTTCTGGTCCAAGGCAATAAAAAGGGCATCTCCACTGGTAAAAGAGTGGGGGAAATGCTCTGGCATTTTTTTTCTCATTCTCTCCCTTGGCCATGAGAGCAGACATAGGTGTGGAAATATGCAGTGGTACACAAAACTAAAACCCAGTGTTTTTACAAAGTGACCAAGAGAAGTGAACTAGACTTTATCTTGAACTGCACATGTATGGATCTGATCTTAAGCTGAATACCAAAGGCTTTGAGATATACCGGGTATACAACTGTCCACATTACAGACTCTTATCAAAAATAAAAGGGGCACCATTTCCTAACGGATTTTTTAATTTAAATTCCAGCTAGTAAGCATACTGTGTAATATTAGTTTCAGGTCTACAATATAGTGATTCAACATTTCCATATATCACATCATCTGGAGCTCATCACAAGTGCCCTCCTTAATCCCCACCAATTTAGCCCATTCCCCACACCCAGCTCCCTTCTAGTAACCATCAGTCTGTTCTCTATAGTTAAGAGTCTATTTCTTGGTTTGCCTCTCTCTCCTAACTGATTTAATGAGCCCAGAACTACCTGATACAAGAACCAAAAAAAGATATTACAAGAAACACTATGGAACCATTTCCCTCATGAATAGAGAACAGAAAAATAATGTAGAAAATCAATGAAACTAAAAGTTGCCTCTTTGAATACCTTAACAAAATTGACAAACCTTCGGCTAGACCAATAAAAATAAAGAGATAAGACTCAAATTAAAATTAGGAATGAAAGTGAGGACATTACTACTGAACTTATAGAAATAAAAAGAATTGAAAATAAACACAATGAGGGGCGCCTGGGTGGCTCATTCAGTTAAGCATCCAACTTTAGCTCAGGTCATGTTCTCACAGTTCGTGAGTTCAATCCCTGTGTTGGGCTCTGTGCTGACAGTTCAGAGCCTGGAGCCTCCCTCTCTCTCTGCCCCTCCCCCACTCACGCTCTGTCTCTGTCTCTCAAAAATGAATAAACATAAAAATTTTTTTAATTTAAGAAAATAAATACAATGAATGATTCTATGCTAATAAATTAGATAATCTGGATGAATGAACAAATTCTTAAAAACATACAGAACAAATAGAAAATATAAAAAGACCTATTATGAGCAAAGAGATTAAATCATTAATCAAAAAATTTCTAATAAAAAAAAGCCCAGGAACAGATGGCTTACTGGTAAACTTTATCAAACATTTAAAGAAGAATTAATACCAATCCTTCTTAAACTCATCCGCAATGTAGTAGAGGAGGAAAAACCCTTTCTAGCTCATTATATTAGGACTGTATTATTCTGACCCCCAAGACATCATAAGAAAACTATAGATCAAATCCCTTATGCATATAGAGCCAAAAATCATCAACAAAATACTAACAAACTGAAGCCAATAGCACATTAAGAAGATTACACACCAGGAGAAGTGGGATGTAGCTCAGGAATACAAAGTTGGTTTAACATGTGAAAATCAGTTAACATAATACACCGTATTAGTAGAATAAAGAAATAAAAGCACACGATCATCTCAATAGATGTAGTAAAAGCATCTGGCAAAATTCTTTTCATTATGGATTACAAAAACTCACAAACAGAAATTAAAAGGAAGTTTCTCAACCTTATAAAGTTCATCTACAAAAAATTACACAACTATCATTATACCTAATGGTGAAAGATTGGATATCTTCTCCCTTTATCAGGAACAAGAAATGGATATCCATTCTCACTATTTCCAGTAAACATTTTATGACAGATTTTAGCCAGAACAATTAGGCAATTTGAAAAAAGGCATCTATTTTCATCCAAAGATGACAGGATCTTACATATAGACAATCATTTAAAAAATTCTACAATGGAACTGGAGAGTATTATGCTAAGTGAAATAAGTCATACAGAGAAAGAGAGATACCACATGTTTTCACTCTTATGTGGATCCTGAGAAACTTAACAGAAACCCATGGGGGAGGGGAAGGAAAAAAAAAGTTAGAGAGGGAGGGAGCCAAACCATAAGAGACTCTTAAAAACTGAGAATAAACTGAGGGTTGATGGGGTGGTGGGAGGGAGGGAAAAGTGGGTGATGGGCATTGAGGAGGGCACCTGTTGGGATGAGCACTGGGTGTTGTATGGAAACCAATTTAATCATAAATTTCATATTAAAAAAAAGAATAAATTAAATAAATAAATAAATAAATAAATAAATAAATCTGCAAAATAGATGGTGGGTTGGAAGATGGGTGAAATAGGCAAGGGGGATTAAAAGTACACTTCTCATGATGAGCACTGAGTAATGCTGTATGGAATTGTTGAATCACTATATTGTACACCTGAAAGCAACACGGTATGGTAACTATCCTAGGAATTTTTAAGAAAGAAAAAAATCTACAGAACAATTATTAGAGCTCAGAAATCAGGTCAGCAAAGTTGTAGGATTCAAGACACATAAATCAGTTATGTTTCCATCACTAGCCATGAACAATCCAAAAATGAAATTAAGAAAATAATTCCATTTGCAGAAATATCAAAACAAATATAATACTTAGGAATAAACTTAAACAAGAGACTAGAAGGGGAGCACAAGTCCTGTACACTAAACCAACAAAAATATTATTGAAAGTAATTTTTAAAAACATAAATATGTGGAAGACGTCTGTGTCTGTAGATTGGAATACTTAACATTTTTTTGATACAGCAATACTGCCCAAATTGATCTATAGATTCAGTAAAATCTGTTAAAATCCCAATGGCTTTTTTTTTTAAGAAATGAAAAAGGTGATCCTCAAATTCGTATAGAAATATAAGAATTGAGTGTCCAGATTTTTGACAAGACCATTCAACGGGGAGAGAATAGTCTCTTCAACAAATTGTGCTGGGATAATTGGCTAACTACATGGAAAAGAATGAAACTGGACTTGAATCTCACTCCATATGCAAAAAATTAGCTCAAAATGAACAATGAAACTAGAAGTTTCTTTTAAAATGAGTAAATGTTGGGGTGCCTAGGTGGCTCTTGATTAAGGGTCTGACTCTTGATTTCAACTCGGGTCATGATCTCACAGTTCGTGAGTTCAAGCCCTCATGGGCTCTGCACTGATAGTGCAGAGCCTGCTTAGGATTTCTTTCTCTCCCCCTCTCTCTCTGCCCCTCCCCTGCTCTTGCACATGCTCTCTCTCTCTCTCTCTCTCTCTCTCTCTCTCTCTCAAAAATAAATAAATAAACTTAAAAATAAAAAAATAAAAGGAGCAAATCTTTTAATAGGAGTAAGTCTTTATGAATTCAGACTTAGCAATGAATATAAATTCTTAGATTTAACAGCAAAAGCATGAGCAACAAAAGAAAAAAGAGATAAACTGGACTTCATCAAAATTAAAAAAAAAAACTTTTGTGCAACAAAGGATATTATCAATACAGTGAAAAGACAATGTACAGAAAATATTTGTAAATTATATACCTAATAAGGACTTAATATCCAGAAGATGTAAATATGTTACAACTCAACAACAAAAAGACAAACAACTCAATTAAAAAACAGGCAAAGGACTTAGAGGAAATTTCTTCAAAGAATGCATATAAATGGCAACAAGTACAGGACAAATGTTCAACATCATTAATCATTAGGGAAATTTAAATCAAAGCCACAATAAGATACTACTTCACACCCACTAGGATGGATGACTGGAATCAAAGAGCAGAAAATAACAAATGTTGGTATGGATATGAGGAAATTAGAACACTTGCACTCTGTTCACAGGAATGTAAAATGCCTTAGCCGCCTGTGGAAAAGAGTTTGGCAGTTCTTCAGAAGTGAAATACATAGTTGCCATGTGACTCAGCAATTTCAATCCTAGGTATATACCCAGGAAAAATAAAAATATATGTTCCCACAAATCTTGTAAACAAATAGTAATTAGCAGTATTGTTCACCATGGTAAAGAAGTGGAACTAATCCAAATGTTTGTCAACAGATGAATGGATAAATATGTGGTATATCCATACACAATGAAACTAAGTAAGGATACATGTATTATTTCCTACTGTTGCATGTGAATCTACAATTATATTAAAATGAACTATTTAATTAAATAAATCAGTCTTATTTCTATGTACCAGCAATGAATAATTAAAAACTAAATTAAAAAAAAACAGTACCATTCATGGTACTTTCAAAAAAAAAATACTTAAGCGTAAACCTAATAAAGCATAATTAGGATCCATATGATGAAAACTACAAATGCTACAGAAAAAATCAAAGGCCAAAACAAATAAAGAGACATATCTTGTTTATGGATTGGAAGATTCAATATATATGTAAGACATCGATTTAGATGTTCTCCCTTAATTGACATATATGTTTAACAGAATTCTAGTCAATATCCCATAAGGACTTTTGTAGATATTGAAAAGCCAAATATAACAAGTACCCAGAAAAATCTAAATACTTTTTTTAAGAATATATTTGGAAGAATCACACCATCCAATTTTAACACTTACTATGAAGCTACAGTTATCAGGGAAGTATGGTATTGGTGAAATGATAGACATTTTCAATAGAACTCTTGATCTCTGGGTCATGAGTTATAGCCTCGTGTGGGGTGTAGGGATTACTTAAATAAATAAAACTGAAGAAAAACATAGAAAATATAGAGTCCAGGGACCCCTGGGTGGCTCAATGGTTTAAGCATCTGACTCCTGGTTTTGGTTCAGGTCATGATCTCAAGGTTCGTGAGACTGAGCCTCACTGTCATGCTGGCAGCACAGAGCCTCCTTGGGATTGTCTCTCTCTCTCTCTGCCACTCCCCAGCTCTCCCATGTACTCTCTCTCCCTCTCTCAAAATAAACTTTAAAAATAGAGAGTCCAGAAAGAGAAAAACATCAAAGATACTTAACTTTTTTTTACAATACAAAGGCAAATCATGGAATAGAATAGTATTTTCAAAAAATGGCATTGAAGATGTTGGCAAGGATGCATAGAAAGGGGAATCCTCTTACATTGGTGGGAATGCAAACTGGCACAGCCACTCTGGAAAACAGTATGGAGGTTCCTCAAAAAGTTAAAAATAAGTGCACTACCTGGTTATTTACCCAAAGGATATAAAATACAGATTTGAAGGGGTACACACACCCTGATGTTTACAGCAACATTTTGAACAATAGTCGAACTATGGAAAGAGCCCAAATGTCCATTGACTGGTGAATGGATAAAGAAGATGCAGTACATATATATACAATGGAATACTATTCAGCCATCAAAAAGAATGAAATCTTGGCCATTTGTAATGTCATGGATGGAGTTAAAATATATTATGCTAAGCAAAATAAGTCAGAGAAAGGCAAATGCCATATGTTTTCACTCATATGTGCAATTTAAGAAACAAAACAGATGAACATATGGAAAGGGGGGAAAAAGAGAGAAGGGAAGGCAAACCATAAGAGACTCAATGATAGAGAACAAACTGAGGGTTGATGGAGGGAGGTGGGTGGGAGATGGGCTAAATGGGCACTTGTTAGGATGAATACAGGGTGTTTTATTTAAGTGAGGAATCATTAAATTCTACTCCTGAAATCAATATTACATCATATGTTAATTAACTAGAATTTAAACAAAAATATGTAAAAGAAAAAAAAAGAAGATAACATGGCAAATCCTTAAAAAATGGTGTTTATTATTTTTTTTTTAAATGCTTATTGTTTTTGAGCGAGAGAGAGACAGAGTGCAAGCAGGAGAGGGACAGAGAGAGAGGGAGACACAGAATCTGAAGCAGGCTCCAGGCTCTGAGCTGTCAGCACAGAGCCCAATGCAGGGCTCAAACTCAAGAACCGGGAGATCACGGCCTAAGCTGAAGTTGGAAGCTTAACCAACTGAGCTACCCAGGTGCTCTCCAAAAAATGGTGTTTAAACCATTGAACATACACATGCAGAAAATGAACATCAATCTAAACCTCAAAAATTAGCTTAGATCTACATCTAAATGTAAAACATACATCACAAATAGAAATTTGTGTAAAACATAAAACTATAAAATTTAGCAGAAACACAGGAGACAATCCTCATGACCTAAAATTAGGTAAGGAGTTATTATATATTACACCAAAGGCACAACCCATAAAAGACTAAATTAATAGACCTCATCAAAATGTAAAACTTTAACCCCGTGAAAGACTAGTTGAACAATGAAAAGACAATCTACAAACTGGCAAAAAATATTTGCAAATCACATATATAACAAAGGATTCGTATCCAGAATTTATAAAATTCTCAAAACTGAAGAATAAAAACACAAAATCCTGCACCCCCAAAGTATGCCAAAAATGTGAACATTTGGCCAAAGAAGTTGCATGTTGGCAACTAGGCACACAAGAAGACACTCAACATCATTAGTCGTTAAGGGAATGTAAATTAAATCTGTAATAAGATATCACTACACACAAAACAGAATGGCTTAAAAAACAAAACAAGGAGTGCCTGGGTGGCTCAGTCGGTTAAGTATCCGACTTTGGCTCAGGTCGTGATCCTTCAGTTCATGGGTTCAAGCCCCACATAGGGCTCTGTGCTGACAGCTCAGAGCTTGGAGCCTGCTTCAGATTGTGTCTCCCTCTCTCTCTCTGCCCACCACCCCCCCCCCCCCCCGCTTGAGCTCTGTCTCTCAAAAATAAATAGTTAAAAAAAAATTTTTTTTTTAAAGTGACCATACCCAGTGTAGGCAATGATGCTGATTAATTGAAACTCTCGTATGTTGCTGATGGCAAGGCAAAATGGCGCAGCCACTCTAGAAAACAGTTTGGCAATGTCTTTAAAAACCAAATATATGGTTACCCAGAAATTACTCTCCTGGGCTTTTATCCCATAGGAATGAAAATATATCGACACAAAACCTATACATAAATATCCCTACTGACTATTAGAAAAATTTAAATTATATACACGGTTTGCATTATATTGCTATTGGATGGTTCAACTGTAGATTCACACATTCCACTGCCTGCTACACATCTCCTGGATGTCCTATGAGCATCTCACACTCTGTTTGTTTGTTTGCTTAAGTTTATTTATTTATTTTGGAAGGGAGAATGACCAGGGGAGCGGCAGAGAGAGAGGGAGAGAGAGAGAATTCCAAACAGGCTCTGCGTTGTCAGCCTGGAACCCGACTGAGGGCTCAAATTCCCCGACCGTGAGATCATGATCTGAGCCCAAACCAGGAGTCAGACGCTTAACCCACTGAACCACCCAGGTGCCCCTCCGACTCAATTTGTCAATATGTCCCAAATTCAACTATCTTTTCCCTAAAACCTCTTTAATTACTGGCACCATGACACGCTTGTTCAAGCAAAACTCTTAGTAGCCATCCTGGACTCTTTTAAATCACTTATCAATCATCCCAATCATCCCATATTTTTCTACCTCCTTAATCACTCAAATCTGTATACATTCCCCATTTCTACTACTATCTCCTTACTTCATTTCTTAGTCTAATCATTGCATAGCCCAGATTCAGCCCCCTTATCTTCCCTCTCACCTCCCCAATTCCCACCTCCTTCCATCTATTACTCCCTCTGATGGCAGACTAATTTTTAGACCGTTCAATTTCAGTCATGTCACTCCTGAACTCAAATTCCTTCAGTACCTTCTTGAAACTCTAAATATAAAATTCAGACTCCTTAGCTTGATCTAGATAGACCTGATGGTCTTGATCTAGATCTAGCACAGATGTAGCTTCTGTGTTTTCAGACCACTTTTTCCCTTGGCTAGACTATAACTCCCAACTTCATTTCAGCCCACGTGGTAGTTATCTCAAATTTTACCTCCCAGCGAAGTCCTTCATAAGTGCCACTCTCCAAACACCCTCTATATATGTTCCTCTGCCAGCACTTGAACTAGCTGCCTCCTATTTCATTTACCAATATGTCCTGCTAGACTAGATTCTCTGAAATCAGAGTCATTTTTTTGCTGTTACTTTACACACCCAAACCCTGACACTTAAAAAGTACTCCGTAAATTAAGTGAACATCATTTCCTATAAGGGGAAACTTAAGAAGAATTCAGTTCAAATCAGATGTTCCTTAAATTAATGAGGAAGGGGAATCTTCCTTTTTCCTTCCTTCTTCCTACCATTCACATCTCTGGTCAATACAATTCACAGTCTGATAGAAATGTCGGGCATGTGAAAACAATTATAATTCAATTTAATAAGTGTTAAAAGAGGAGGAAGTGATAGTTTTATAGAAGTTATTGACATGTTTTGGGGCACCTGGGTATCTCAGTCTTTAAGCATCTGACTTTGGCTCAGGTCTTGATCTAACAGTTTGTTAAGTTCGAGTCCCACACTGTGTGTGCTTAAGCCCTGCTTCAGGTGAACGCGAGCCCCGTTTTGGGGCTCACTTCAGGTGAGCCCTACTTTCTCTCTCTCTCTCTCTCTCTCTCTCTCTCTCTCTGTGTCTCTCTCTCTCTGTCTTTCCCTCTCCCTTTCTCTCTGTCTCCCTCTGCCCTTCTTTGGATTCACTCTCTCTCTGCCCCTTGCTCACTTGTGCCCTCTCTCTCTCTCTCTCTCTCAAAAAAAAAAAAAAAAATATATATATATATATATATACACACACTTAGAGAGAGAGAGAGAGAGAGAGAGAGAGAGGGAGGGAGAAGTTATTGACATGTTTTCTATGTAAGACTTAGAACTGAGCCTTCCTTTTTTAAAAGATCTTTTTACTTTTAAGTAATCTCTACATCCAACATGTGGCTCAAACTCGCAAACCAAGATCGAGAGCTACATGCTCCACCGACTGAGCCAGCCAGGCACCCTGAGCTTTCCTTTTTTAAGGAACTTTAAACATAATTTCCTATAAGGGGAAACTTATGAAGAATTCAGTTCAAATCAGATATTCCTTACCAGCTTTTGTTTATAGATGTATACGGAAAAAAGACTTTCTTTCAAAGGCAGTAATTTCTTTTAAAAATATACAATTTTAAATATTTTTTAATGTTTATTTTTTGAGAGAGAGAGAGAGAGAGAGAGAGAGACAGAGTATGAGCAGGAGAGTGCAGAGAGAGAGGAAGACACAGAATCTGAAGTAGGCTCCGGGCTCTGAACTGTCAGCACAGAGCCCAACATGGGGCTCAAACCCACAAACTGCAAGATCACAACCTGAGCTGAAGTCAGACGGTTAACTGACTGAGTCACCCAGGTGCCCCTAAAATATCATTAGTTCCCATAATTTTTTGGTCTTTGTTATTACTATTATATCTGTCATTGCTGCTAAGCTTAGAGGCAAAGCTCCAAAAGCTACACTTTAGAACTTTACGTTTCCATTTTGATAATCCACTTTCAACATCGGAGTTCACTCACAATCCCACTGTGTTCTTATTTGCCTTGGGAAGAGTTCTTTGGGGTAGATGCACACAGAGGCACAGATTCAACTCCCACGTAGTAAAATTCATAACAATCCAGTGATGTGCATTGTGATACCTGATCCCACACAAAATACCTATAAGGTATAAGTGATTATCCCCACTAAACACCTAAGAAGTGGAGCCCAGAGGGACAAACTGGCTTACTCCAACAAGACCTTACCAGTTTTAAGTGGCAAACCAGAACCCAAACCAAGATCAGGGAATTCCAGTGCCAGTGTTCTCTCTGCTTGATCACACACAGCTCTTTTTGTGCATTCCCAATGCATCTGATGGTGGGATGTAATGGGTAATGTATCTGCACTATTAAACTCTGTTACCACCAAACAACTCAAAGAGCACCCCTGACTGATAATTGAACTAAAGTTCATTCTTGATGTAAAATATTGTTAAACTTCCCCTCAAGGAGGCAAATACCGTTTTTCGTAGCCTAGTTAAGGATATATATACATTTATATGAACATGGTCCATATGTCCATTTGATCGAATTTTTGTACTTACAAATGCCTAATAAAAATACAAATGACCAAAATATAAATATCACAGCAATGAAAATCTGTTGGCCTATACGAAAGAGGCCTGACTGCGCCTTTCATGTTGATCAAAAACATACTAGCAGGAAAAGGCTTACTTTTCGTTAGTGTTGAAATTTATCTCAGTTATTGAAAGTTTTTTGGGTAAACTGTCAGCATTTACTCTAACTGTGAGTCACAACTGAAATCTTTGTAACAAATAAACAGAGGAGACACTGTCTAAATTGACAGAGGATAGAGGGATAGAAAGGGAAAATGGGATGAAAAATCAGATATATTAGATCAAACAGAAGGAAGTATAAGTATATTTCATCCCATATTTGAATAGCTATAACAGAGTTATTCCTTTTGTGGTCCTTTTGTTTCTTTTATTTCTTCCCAGTATCCAATCACATTTTCAATCCAAATTATCGTATTATTTTGCAGAAACACTTTGTGTTCCTTGGTGGATTTATTCAGCTAATTAATGTTAAAAAAAGAATTACTGAAAGCAAATATTGCGAGAAATAATTTCCAAACTGAAATTTATACACTTGAAAACTGATTCCTACAAAAATGATTTGGCTCTATAAAAAAAGAAGCAATCCGTCAACTCCACAGACCCAGACATGGGCCTGATAGGATTTCTTTTTCAGAGGAAATTACTGCTATGACTGATTCTTGTTAAGCCTAGGGGGGAGGAAAAAAAATCCAATGGCAGGGCCTAACCAGAGACTGAAACAGAATGTTCTATTGTCAGAAATAATTATCTTTGTGTAGTAGTTGAAAGACAAATTAAATGTGTTAGAATCAGGTGAAATATTCACTTTCCCTCTTACTTCACCAGGCTCCCTCACTTTAACTGAATTACTACTAGGTGCTTTCGCCCCTTAACTCCTCTTGCATCCTGATAATCAAAAACATATCCCATATTTGGTTTTTATTCACACTCACAGTGGAAGACTGTTTGCCGGTGAGAATTAATGTGGCCTGTCCTAGTAACATAGCTGTATTCCCCACCTCAAACATTCCCTCTGACCATCATCCCGCACTGCTAAGAACTATGTCAGACACCGCCCCCTGCCACGCACTCCTTCCCTGGCTTTTCCCCACCAAGGATGGAGCGGCCACCACCCCCACCCCCACCCTCCCAGAAGGCTCTTGCCAGCTCAGGCAGGAGGGTGGAAACAACGAGAGGAGGTTTATGTCTAGTAGCTTTTGCTGCTTGTTTGTATTCAGTTGTGTTCCTGTGAGTGTATGATGGCTAAGTAGACCAAATGAGAACTTTCAGATGAAAATGCAGAGGCCCAAAGCATGCCTGAAAGTTAAGCCTTCTGTGTGGTTTTCTGATTTCCCAAGTTTAGCAAACATGCAGATAGTGTTTTTGAATGTCACAAATCCTTTTTCCTCAATCTTCACCACATAAAGAAACAGTGAACTGAAATCAACATCTTTGAAGATATATTTAAATGATAAATCTCGACTCACGAAGGTTTCTGTAGTTGGAGTAAATAAACCATGCATTTAATGGTGCCATAGCAGTGAAGCATTGTATGGAGTAACTATTTGTCCTAACATTTACATTGTCAAGTTAATATTCCATAACATAAAAATAACTATAGACATTTTTTGTGTGCTTATGCTGAACTGATCGGGGGGAGGGGGTTCACCTCTGCTTAAAATTAATATGTCTAGTGAAATGTGGTTCGTCCTCTGCCATACAGTGTGTGTGGTACAAGGTCATGTTCAGAACCCGTCTTCTCAAATGCCTGTCACTTAGGTTTGGCCTTCGTCATGAAATGAAGAGCTAGTGACACTACTGTTCTTTTTCTATACTGGTGAAATTAACATTTTCTCATTTTACCTCCTGAATGCAACTCTGATTAGACATTTGAAAGATATTTGCTTACCAAAAATAAATTAATTCATGTTCCTCTCAATCAGAAGGCAAATTTTCCTGGGAATCTTGCACTTTTTCCACTTTAACTATCCCTATTCTTTATCCAACATTTCACAGAGAATTCCTTATGATATTATAATGTCTGTGCCTAGTAATAGTGGTTTAAAACAGACACACACACACACACACACACACACACACACACACGCATGTAGAACTTCCAGAGCTTCCTATGAAACAGAATTTAAAGTTGTTCAGTCCCTAATATGAAGGATATTTATTTTATACTGATTCCCACGTCCCTACAAGAACCTAGTTTATTTTGATATAAACTCTAGGAATAAGGTAACTGAAGCTGAAGGTGGTTCTTTAAAGCAAGTCCTTTCTTCTCCTTAGCCGGTCATTCAGTATCAGGCCCAGTGCCGATCTTAGAAGTTCCTGCGGTAGCTAGAGCTGGTTCTCGTTACGTTTCATATTCTCCCTTAAATGTTTATTTCATGTAGACACCATGCTTTCTTTCCCCCACAGTCATGCACCCATCTTGCATGACTTCCTTTGAGACTTCAAACAGGTTTTCTACCTCTGCAGAAGGACTATTCTTATAGAAATAGATACTATGGGTTTGTTTTTTTATTAGCAGTTCTCTAACCTATGTTTTCCCTTTTTTTTTTTATTTTTTAAGGCAGTCATCCACTACAATACTTAAATGCTTTGAATTGTACAGCCCTCATATATAGGTGCAAGATTTGTGCCATAAGAGTTTCTTATTACTCATTGTACCCAGAAACAATGAAATAACTCATGTGTAGAATTCAATACACATGTATTTCTCTCATTTATTGTGATTAGACCTACTTTTAATTATGTTTTATTTAAAAGAACAAAGTGTGGGGGCGCCTGGGTGGCTCAGTCAGTTAAGCGTCTGACTTCGGCTCAGGTCATGATCTCACAGTCTGTGGGTTCGAGCCCCGCGTCGGGCTCTGTGCTGACAGCTCGGAGCCTGGAGCCTGCTTCGGATTCTGTGTCTCCCTCTCTCTCTGACCCTTCCCTGTTCATGCTCTGTCTCTCTCTGTCTCAAAAATAAATAAAAAACATTAAAAAAAATTTTTTTTAAACAAAAAATAAAAAAAAAAAATAAAAGAACAAAGTATGGGGGCACCTGAGTGGCTCAGTCTGTTTAGTGTCTGACTTTGGCTCAGGTCATGATCTCATGGTTCTATGAGTTCCAGCCCCGCATGGGGCTCTGTGCTGACAACTTGGAGCCTGCTTCAGATTCTGTGTTTCCCTCTCTCTCTGCCCCTCCCCATCTTGCAATCCAACTCTCTCTCTCTCTCTGAAAAATAAACACTTAAAAAAAACAATAAACATTAAAAAAAATTTTTTTTTAATTGGGGCACCTGGGTGGCTCAGTCAGTTTAGTGTCTGACTTTGGTTCAGTTCATGATCTTGAGGTCCATGAGTTTGAGCCCCACATCAGGCTCTGTGCTGACAGCTCAGAGCCTGGAGCCTGCTTCAGATTCTGTGTCTCCTCTCTCTCTCTGCCCTCCCCCACTCTCACTCTGTCTCTCTCTTTCTCTCAAAAATAAATAAACATTAAAAATTCTTTAAAAAAAGAACAAAGTATGTGATGTCAAAAATTTTAAACTAAGGGAATAAGTAGATTAGATATCTGGTGAGAAAAAAAAATTAAACCTCATTCTTTCTTTCTTTTAAAATTGTTTCCATTAAAATTCCCCACTGGGGGAGAGTTTTATTCTTGTTTCTTGACATTAGTGAAAACTAGAATTATTTATTTTTATAAAATAAATTTTAAAACCTAAAAGTAATGTGTATAGCCATAAACATAATTTTTATGTCATTTGGTTGTAATTTTATTTTTTATATTTGTTTTTGTCTTTATTTGTGAGGAGGATTTAAATTTGTAAAGTGCTCCCAAAGATATTGCTATGGTGGTGGCATCACATTTTCTTCTTAATTCTTCGCTGACAGAAGAATTTTGTTATTCAAAATATGTGCACATGTAAAACAATCAGTATGAAATATAGAACAATATGTATATTGAAACCATATATTTTCATTTCAACATGAAAAATGCATTGGAATACTAAAAGTATTTATAATACAGAATGGTTCCATGTTCTCGGATATTTTTGACCATGACTATAGTTAACATACTCATTAAGAAAATTCTGGTAAGGGACAACTGGTTGGCTCAGTCAGGAAAGCACGTATACTTGATCTTGGGGTGGTGAGTTCAAGCCCCACGCTGGGTATAGCAATTACTTAAAAAAAATAAAATAAGAAAATTCTGGTAACCTTAAGTCAATATGATATATCTTCTATGCTGTGACTTTCTCTACACTTTGGAAAAGCATGTCAGACTAAAGATCACTTTAATTATATATACTTTTATTAAACATAGTGATATCATCTAATTTAAAATATGAATTATTTTAATAAAAATAATTCTGAATCAGTTTTGTTTCATAAGGAAAATATGATTTTCTAATTTTATTTAGGACTGAATAAAGTGTTACCTTAAATTTATATGTAGATTATTCTACATGCATTACAGCTTCTTTTCCTTGTACTTCATCTTCTTTTCCTCTCTCTTTTCCATTCATGTTTGTATTTTATTTATCTCATTGTAACATTTCCTGTAAGCCACTTGGAATTCTTTCTGAAATGAGGGATAATATAAATCAATTAATTAAGGTACACTTTGAAGTAAATAATCACTTTTCTAATGAAAAAGTAATAAAGTTATTAACTGTGGAGTAATGCTGTACCAAATTTATGAATTATAGAAAAATATATCTAATAAAACTAATCACCATTTTAGTAGGAATTTATGACCATACACTTGTTTAATGTTTATTTATTTTTGAGAGAAAGTGTGCACATGTAAGCAGGAGAGGATGAGGGGGGCGGTGACAGAGGATCCCAAGTGGGCTCTGCACTGACAGCAGTGAACCCAATGCGGGGCTCAATCTCACAAACCAGGAGATCATGACCTGAGCCAGACGCTTAATAGACTGAGCCACCCGGGCGCCCCACCTATCTTTTATAAATTGAAGTATTTTCCTTCAGAGGGCTCTAAATTGCCCAGATTCTGGCTATGCAGCGACAACCTTCACCCAAACTAAAATCCAAGGCTGTGACAAGGAAACTTGATCCAATGCTAATTGTGTGTGACACTCTTTTCCAGGTATCCTCTCTGGAACAGAAGTTACAGCTACTGTATTTCTGAATTCTGGCAGGGCTGACAGGCAAGGAACTCACTCTTCAGGACAGATGCCTCTCTCTCTCTCTCTAGGGAGGACAGCAGAGTCCTTACCAAATGACAAATGACCTGAGTCATGGCTCAGTAGAACCAATAGAGCCCTCAAGAACGAGCAGCAGTCAAGCCCCTTTGAGGTGACAAGAGCATTTGGCCATCAAACCTAAGTTATATAGTGAGCAAGAGTGAAGGAGAGAAAGATTAAAAGTTATCAAAACTTTTAAGCATTGAAAATGTCTTACAGGGAGATTTTTAAATTTACATTTCTATAAATAAAATTTTAACTGAGGGTCAGCATCTTTCTAAAACAAAAATGTATAAACTTTGTTTCAGGAACAACTAGTTGTAGAAAGGATATAATTTATTTTGTACAATAAATTTTGTACAAATTATTTTGTACAATCCCAAGATTATTGAAATCTTCCCAACTATACCTGTTTGGCAAAATAAAATAAAATTAAATAAGCCTGTAAGGAAATGCTTTTTTTAATAATTGGTATTCATGATGAGGTTTCTATGTAAAAAAAGGAAAATAAAGTTAAACTAATCCAAAATAAGTTAATAAAAGTGTGTGATCTATCAAGACTTTTTTCCAAATTTTTTTTTAACATTTATTTATTTATGAGAGATAGAGACAGAGTGCAAGCGGGGGAGGGGTAGTGAGAGAAGGAGACACGGAATCTGAAGCAGGCTCCAGGCTCTGAGCTGTCAGCACAAAGCCCGAATCAGGGTTCAAACCCACGAGCCGAAGTCAGATGCTTAACCGGTTGAGCCACCCAGGTGCCCCCATATCAAAGACTTTTATCATTGAGACAATTTAGACTTGTTCTTTGAGGAAATGCAGTAACCTAATAATCATATTTATTTGGCAAGCCTCACTTTGAAGATATGTCAGTCAGCTGAGTCCCAGAAAAAGGCTGAGTTCTTTTTGTTTTGCCTTTTATTGTCAATGCATTGACAATAGATGTCAACTAAGAAGTTCTCTGTTTTTATCAAAGTCTTATTATATCAGATTTATTTTCTACAAATAACAGTGTTAGAGGACTTTGAAATAACTATCAACAATCACCTTAAACCAGTGCAACATGGGCTACCGACACTTGAAACTTCCATTGCTTATAAAATCACGATCTTCAAAAGTAGTGGCTGTTGGATCACTTGTCTCTAAACGCCATCACTAAAAACAATAAGCTAGATTCTCAACTCAAAGAGTTCTTTTCTTCTTTTGAATCTCACAGAATGAAAATCTGACCCACTATGTAAATACCAGTACATCCTTTAAAATGTACATTGGATTGTATACAGTTTGTGCTTTGAGTTTTTTTTTTTTTCTTTATCATGTCCAATAGAGATGTCTGAGAAGAGTAACTTAGCCCTTCCAACACTACAATTTTCCAGGATGCCTGCCAAGGGAGTACTTAGGACGATGGCCTCTAGGCTGGGAGGAGAGCGTTATCCTCTATCTGGGCACGAGACACAATCCAGGAGGCTCTCAGGAGGATAGCCTCTGTTATCTGATAGCTCTTTTCCATTTCTGACTAAATAGATGGCAGGAGTTTCCAAGGGATTAATATTTCAATTTAGACCAATAAGTACACTCCTTTAGCTGCTTCCTTGAATATAGCATATCTTGTTTTTATTTTTAGTTTTTTATTCTCAGAAATTTAGATTCTATTATTGATTTCCCTAATTAAAAGAGAAAATGCACATTGCAACTCTTCACTGAATCTAATCAGCAACCTCCCAATGCCACTCCACCTGGGTTCACAAGAAAGAGAATGGTTCCTCTTCCCTTTGGAATCGATCATGTTTATAGTATTTTGGGAGCTTTGGAAATCCTATTTTGTCATCATCATAGATGATGTTTTTAAATAATATTTATCCTTTCTACAGTCTGTCAATTTAATTTCCCCCTGGTTTATGTTCTTTTTAAAAAAAGTCCCTTTACACAACTATTATCATATTTTATGACGCCAATCAAACATGCATGAACATCACAGTGACATTATGATTTAGGCCAAGGTTTGTAACCATCACTGCAATAACTGAGAGAACTTTGTTCTAATACTGATGCCAAAGCCTCATCCCCAGAGATTGTAACTTAGTAAATCCAGATTGGGACCCCCAAATCTCTATGTTTTCAGAAGCTTTAAAATATTTTTATTATTTAAAAAGTAATTGTTAGGGACGCCTGGGTGGCTCAGTCAGTTAAGTATCCAATGTCTGCTTAGGTCATGATCTCATGGTTCATGGGTTCGAGCTGCATGTCGGACTCTGTGCTGACAGCTCAGAGCCTGAAGCCTGCTTCAGATTCTGTGTCTCCCTCTCTCTGCGCCCCTCCCTCACTCGAGCTCTGTCTCTTTCTCTCAAAAACATAAATAAACATTAAAAAAAATTTTTAAAGTAACTGTTGCAACTAGTCCAAGTGATTCTAATGTGCTAATCAGCTAAGGTTAAGAAACACTGATTTAGGGTCTAAAAAGGAATTCAGATGCCTCTCTTTGGGTTAGTGATTTCCAAAGGACAAAGTGAACTATAACTGAAGTTTCACAAACTATAAAAAAAATTTTAATTAAAAAAACCAATCTCGTTATAAAGTTTATAATGATGAGCTTTACAAAGAATGTCAAAACATATTCCCCACCATTCTCCATATCTGCTACCCACTCCTAGAGAGCAATAGAGCTATTATGTAGGTACCTCATATTTCTCCCATCCTTTATGCCCTATAGTTTGGGACTTGCACCACCCATTAACAATTGAATCAAGAGATAGAGAAGAAAGAGGAGAAAGGAAAAGAAAGAAAGAGAACTTGTTGAACTAGACCCACAAGAAATCAACACTGTCATCTTTGCTTCTTTTCATCCACAGCTGTGAGGAGGATGGTATTAAGTCCATTTTACAGATAAGAAAACTGCTTCAGAATGAGGATGCACTTTATCCAAGGGTACATCACTTATAAAAGGTGGAGGAAGGATTCTAACTGAAGATTCTCTGGCTCCTAATTCATGTCATTTCCACACATTCCAAGGAAACGTCAAAGATTTATTGTGTTATTCTCCACTGGCAATAGTGAACAGATAAAGAAAAAAACAGGAAAGGGAGATTTGAAAGAATACTTCAGTGGAAATTTTGTGATTACTTAGGACTCAAAGCCATAACGTTTTCATGTCATCATACACAATGACAACTTGATTTTAAATTAGTGCAACAAGGAAGCCACTAAAGCACATTGCAAAGCATGGATTGAGAGTAGCCGTGTGCATCTGTGTCCAGAGAGAAAATGTTCCTCATGTGACACTAGAGCTGCTGCAGTGGTTTCTCCACCAGTGCAGCTCCCTCTGACTCCATTGCCTAACTGGAGGGCAATCTCAAAAACAGAGATGGGAAATTGGGAAGAGCAGACAGGAGAAAGGAAAATTCTTATATCCCGTTGCTCAGTCGCAAAAAAAAAACTTGGTTCCTCTGGTTAACTTGTCCTACCCTGTAAAGACACTTAAAAGGCTCTTCCTCATTCTCTACCTTCTTCCTCTAGTCATACAGCTCTCATTTCCCCAGACTGAAGAAGAGTTTGGAGAGACTATGTCAGTGAGTGTGTGTGTGTGTGTGTGTGTGTGTGTGTGTGTGTGTAATAGAGACAGGAGAGACCTCTATTAATCCCTGAAATCTCATTTTATCAATGTATGAAGACAGAAATATCGGTAATCAAACCCCTACGCACCAGAGAGAACCTGTGTAAAAACCTAGTTCCTGGGACAAGGTCTTGGAACTGGAAGCTATGACGAGTCTTGTAAGGTCCTGTTTTAGGCAAAGAGAAGTCATACCTTACAACCCAATGACAGTCTACAATTATAAGCTGGGTGATTTACATGATGTCTTGAAGAGAAAGCATGAGAAGCGAACATGCAGGTGTCATCAACATGTGCTTCCATGATGCAATTTATATTTTTTAATTTTTATTTTTGGGAGAGAGACAGAGACAGAATGCAAGTAGGGGAAGGGCAGACAGAGAGGGAGACACAGAATCCAAAGCAGGCTCCAGGCTCTGAGCTGTCAGCACAGAGCCTGATGCAGGGCTCAAACCTGTGAAACATGAGATCATGACCTGAGCCAAAGTCGGACATTTAACTGATTCAGCCACCCAGGAGCCCCCCTATGACGCAATTTAAAATACTGAATCTGCCATGTATTGGGCAATGTACTGGGTGCTAGCAGAAATAGAAATGACTGAAGTAAATCTTTGCCACAAAAAACTCACTGTCTAACAGGAGAGATAAACATATAATAGCACAGTTCAGTTGAAATCCTGAAGCCCCACAACAATGGTGAGGACTAAGTAACACAGTAAGCCTGAAGAAGAGGGTGGATGTAAGAATAATGCTTCACAATCTGCAACTGGGTCTTGACAAATAAGTAAGATTTCCTGGGTGGACACCAACACAAAGCTAACCTATGGGTGGGAAATGTGTAAAGAAATGTGTAAAAAAAATAGAGGGATGAAGCCCCACACACCTTTCAGGGAACTGAAAACAATTCTACCTAAACCCATATTTAACCAGGTAAAGTGAAGCATATGAGAAGTCGCTGTGGATTAAAGAAATGGGCTCTAGATGGAAGCCAGAAGTCTTGAATTTAAAGTCTGGTCCTGACATTTTGCAGGCGTGTAAAACTCTGCAGGCAAGTAAGGCTCTCGGGTTTTCCATTTCCTCTTCGGTAAAGTAGAGACAATACTACCCACACAAACACTGGAAGTACACATAAGGTATCTAACCCAATGGGCGTGGGGGGCGGGGGGGGGGGGGGGGGGAGGGGGAAGGGAAGAGGCGAGGCCTTTTAGGAAAGTGAAGTGTGAGGCCAAGACCTGAAGGATAAGAAGGTGGGATAAAAGGTCCAGGCTGAGAGAAGGCAAGATTTGGGTGTGAAAGAGAAAGAGGGCATTTTTGGAGAATTACGAGTTTAATATGGCTGGAGCATGAGGTAGCAATAGAGAAAGCGAGGCTGTAGCCATAAGATCACGGAAAACCATGAGGTGGGACAGCAGCAGACAGGCTAACGGTGAAGCACTGAAGAGTTTTTGTTTATGTTTTTGCTAGTTTTTGTTTTGCTTTGATTTCAAAGCTGAGAAGTAGGCCTTTAGAAAGATGCATTCTGCTGCAGGTTGAGGTATTATTTGGAGGGCAGTCAAGCTGGATGCCAAATACAAATGAAAGCAGTTTCAGTCAATCAGGTGAGATTTGAAGGTGGGTTGAACTAAGGCAGCTGAAATTGAATACTCTGATTTTTCCTCAGGTCGTGTAAATCCTGTGCCTTTTTCCCAGGGATCTTAGTTAGAGCCACCTCTTCTCACTGTTTACCTTTCACATGGCAAAAGTTTCTATTCCTGGCCTGGTTCTTGTTTCTCTCTTTCACTTAATTCAACCTACATTCATTTTTTTAAATTTGTTCTGAATATCTTTCACATCAACATAGGAAGTTATTGCAACTACAAAGTACATTGAGAGATGTAAATGAGTGTCACACTTGTGCTGACAATCAAGAGAAAAATAGCATTTGTTCTCACTTGCAAGGCCTCATTCATCGGCGTGGAAAAGTTGTTCCCAGTGTCTGTTGTCTGTAGACTTTTCAACAGCTACAGAGCAGCTTTTACACTAAGCAGCGTTTTCACATATCTACTCCTTACTTTCTTTGGCAGACTCACATTTTGTGTTTTTATTGCTCTGTGGGCTACATGTCTTTATTCAGTAAATACAAATGTTTTCAAACACTGGCTGCACCAGGATTACACTTGTGCTGGGAGAACAGGGTCAGCAAGGTTATACTAAATTGCTCGATGATGGATTATCCTAGACAGCATTTCCCAAAATCTTTATACAGTATGTCACAAGCAGATCAAAGGTCAGGCTGTTCTTCTACCGGGCCTTCTATCTCCAGATGCTCACTCTTACTCTGGGTTACGTACCAGAAGAAGCCAAGAGATTGTACACAGGTTTCACATAAATCACATGAAAAGTCCTAAGAATGCAGGCACCTAAATTACAACTGTGATGCCACCTAAGAACAGAGCAACATACAACAAGTCAAAGGCTAGCTCAGATATAAAATAACAGAACGGCAGGTACCAAATGAGGTGGGTCTCTTTGAATTGGCAAAGTGTAGGGAATGCCTTTATGTTGACTTATTACGTATTGAAAGCAAAATAGTTATTTTCGCAAATAAAGAAATAGTGTTAAAACAATGTCTCTTTCATTTCTAAGAATTATTGGTCTTTCTGCAGTGTGCTATTTTACCATGACATAGCATGATTTCTCCCTTGTAACAATTCATATGATTTAAAGCTCTCCCATACCAAATGTTATACCTTAATGGTACATAGAAACGAATTTTAAGATTAAAGTAAAAATAGTAATTTGATATTTATCAATCTCATTTCACTTCAAAGCTAGGAAATGCCATATTTTGAAATTACTTTAGCAAACTATCTTCAATATACTAATTCCAATAGCATCTACTCTAGTACGCAATAAATTTTTTAAAACTCGAATTACTCCACATAACACCTTATATAAATCTACTAAACTTCATAAAATATGTACTGAAATAGGAAAAAAGTTTTGCTCACTTCTCAGTGACACAGTATGCAAATTGCTGATGTCAATCACTGTCAAAAAATGCTCTTTTATATCAGTGTAGGAACAATTGAGTTCTTACTGACATTTCTAAACAACCAGAATGGTAATTTGCATTGTTACTGAGTTAAAATCCTTAAATAATATTTATACTAATTCTATTTTTCTATCATCAAAATGAAAAACAGCATTAGAAAAAACTTCTAATTTCACATCTTTATCATATTGGTCGTATTTTTTGTACCAGAATTGAAAACACTATTTTATAAAGACTACGTTAGTTTTGTCCATACAGAAATCATCTATGCTTTCAGATTATAGAGATTAAATGTCATTTTTTATTTTTTTATTAAAAGGAGTCTATAAAGTCATCAATGTGTTTTCTTATTTATTTTGTTTATGTATTATTAGACTCCACTTTGTTTTTTTTAAAGAGTGAAAGCATCCCTTCAAAATGTATAAGAAATCACTCATGTTCAATATTTGATTTACAGCAGGCTATACGACAGCAAGAACTTAAATGTGCATGTGCTTCCAAGAGTAAGAAATCTCATCTTCAAGTAAACATTAAGACAGTGGTTCTAAAGAATTTGACCCCCCCCCCATGCTATTCCCAAGGCTGATCAACCTCTTCTAAGCTTTATATCTTCCATGAGTTGACCAGAAGCTTGTATTGACTAGATACTGTCCAGTGAAATAGAAAGAGCCTGCGTGGGGGTGGGATGCAGGAGGCAGATACTACAAGGCAGAGTCAGAAACACAGACTTGGAGTGATTACTACCTCTTCAATCCCTGCTTTACCATTTGCCACATGTATGATCTAGATAGAGCAAGTTACACAGCTTTTCTAACCTTCAGTGTCCTAATCCATCAGTCAGAGATAATAACTGTACCCTCCTCTTAGATTTATTGTAAAGATTCAATAAAATAACGCAGGTACCACACTTGATACAGTGGCTGTAAAGTTCTAGAAGCTCATTACTGACATTTCTAAACAACCAGAGATCCCTGAGAACATTAATTCTGTAGTTTGAGAATAAGTACAGTACATTTTCCTTAGTGCAGTATCTGAACGTATATATACGCAAATTAAAAGTGGAGGGGCGCCTGGGTGCCTCAGTTGGTTAAGAGTCTGACTCTCCATCTCAGCTCAGGTCTCGATTTCAGGGTCATGAGTTCAAGTGGCAGCTACTTAAAAAAAAAAAAAAAAAAAAAAAAACTAAGAAAAAAAATGAAGTAATGACCTAAACAGCTACCTCTCATGTGCTTTATGGAGAAGTAGTTGGTCTATTTTGAAAGTACAGCAAGTGAAGAGTGAAGCTCGTCAAAACCTCAGAGTAGATTAATAGCAGGGTTGCTCCCCTTATAATCTACAATTTAATTCATTGCTCTTTAGAGATGTAGTATGTAAATTCAAGTGAAAAGGTAATTAATAATCCAATAGTAAGAAACCTTTTCTATAGAAGTCTTTGCGGGAAGATTTGCCATACTATCCTTTACAATCCCTATCTTGGGGGCAAAGATAATAATGGTGAATAATTACGATTACTTATTGAGAAGGTACTATGTGCCAGGAAATACACTAAGCACATGGCATACGCTATCGAGTATAATTTTCATTAAAATTCTATTATGAAGGCTTAGACAGACTGAGTAATTTTCTTGCATGTGCAGTTATTAAGTGGTAGAACTAATAAGATTCAAATCCAGAAGTGATGACATTCTAAAAATCCTGCCCTTCCACTATGCCACATAACTCTCAGTAAGCACTAAACAAGTTTGATCTCAGTCATGACAAGATACTGCCTATACATTTGCCCTGGCATCCAGGACCATGGTGACATAAGAGGTGTCACTGGGACCACCCAGGTTATCCGTTCAGAGCATATTTATTACATTTGTTCTAAGACTTTTTTTTTTTTACTTCTTATGATGGGAAAAACAATGATATCAAATGGAAGATTTGTTTTCATTTGCAAAACAGAAACATGGGGAATTTAGCCATTAGAACATTAGCCAAACTCATTATTGTTACCAAAGTGTGTCATAACAGAAATGTTTTTCAATGAAACAGCAATTCCATTTCCAAGCTTGATTTGGTCTCTTGAGTTTCTAATAAAATGCTCACAATACCAATTGTCTTCATTCCTTTTCTGATGTCTGACCACCTGTACTGAAACTATCCATCACTGCCCTTCGTACACATTGCTCTAAGCAAGAGTTGCTGAAAAGACTTTTGGTAATTTTCACTGTTCACCTGGGATCTGAGATAGTACCTTAGAGTAGATAGAGATCTATTCTATGTCCAGTCCTGTGTCCATCATCACTTAGGTTTTTACTTCAGGATAACAAAATGAAGGTGCCTGATTGAAATTCAAATATTTCTGGGGTGCCTGGGTGGCTCAGTCAGATAAGCATCCTACCCTTGATTTTGGCTCAGGTCATGATCTCACAGTCAGGAGATCATGACCTGTGCCAGGCCCATCCCTGGCCATGGAGCCTACTTGGGATTCTCTCCCTTTCTCTCTCTCTCTTTCTCTTTCTCCCTCTCTCTCTGCCCCTCCCCACTCATTCTCTCTCTCTCTCTCTCAATAAATAAACATTTATTTATTCAAATATGTATTCAATTATTTATTAAAATATTTCTAAGCTCATCTCATCTCATTTACAAACAGGACAGGTATGAATCTGATCGGCAATGGATATGAAGTGTCGCTCCATTTACATTTCTTCATATCACACGAGGGCCAGCCCACAGAATCTCTAGCTTACTTTCAGTGTACAAGGTGTAGCTTATTTTGAGGCATCAAGGTTTCTAAAACTAAGTGAAAATGTAATCTGAAAGTAGCAACTGAAATTTCATAACTTAATAAACTTATGCCTGCATATTTTTCCTGCATATTTTAGATATCCTTTTAAGCAGTAAGCCAAATCTTTGTGCAATAGCAACTGATAAAAAATAAGCTTTTATTAGTAAACATGTTAATGAATATATAGGTAAAAATCCTATGAAGATTTGCACAGACACTCACAGAATTTTCTATTTCATTCACCTCCTCATTTATTTAACATCTATTTATTGAGCCTCTAATATATGCCAGGCATCGTACTTGGCATTGGAGATATAGACGTGAACAAAGCAGATGTTATGTCTGCCCTTCTGCTGACTTCTGGTGTAAATGATAAAGAGGAGAGAATACTATAAGTAAATTCCTTTATCATAAACAAAATGATGAAAACAGTAAAAATACTAAAGATGTCATTTATAGGAAGTTGTTGCCAGAAAACTGGAAACAAAAAGCTGATGGGTCTTCATGTACCAGTATTTGTACACATATAGCAAGGTTTAATAGAATTTTTTAATTTTAGAGTAGAAGACATGTCAAATGCAGTTTACATTTCTCAGCCAGTAATTATATTTTCTTACAAGGGGCTATTACATTTTTAGAGACAGACACAGCAAATAATAAAAGGTTTTATTTGAGAGGAGAAACAAGCATGGTGGGGTTTTTTTAGATGAAAGGGGTATAATAAATTTATGAGACCTCACATACAGCTATAATATAATAAATTAGAAGGATTAATAGAATTGTGAGCTACAGTAACCTGCACTAGTAGAATGCCTATTTTATGGAGCTCGATAATACAGTTTATCATTGACTCCATGGGAATTCCCACAATATATTAGCTGCGGTGTAACAATAAAGCACACACAGTAAGGGGCATGTCCCTTTTGACACACATTCTCTTCCCACACTTATTTTACCAGGGAAACAACTCTGGTGCAGTTTAATTAAACTGCACTGCAATGAATTAGTCCAGGTCTTAGCCCTCTGACAGAGAGGGCCCTGGCAGTACCACAGGGGTCTGTCCCCTTATGATACCCGAGAGACTTCAGAAAACCTGGGAAAAAAAGTGTAGGGTCCCTCAGATGACAGTGTCACTGGGCAAGCCCAGAGCTGTCAATCAGTTCACTTAAGGAAGCACCCATCCCTTTGGAGAAGTTTTTATATTTCCCCATTTGTTGACTATGAGTCAGTCTTTTGGGAAACATGTAAATGCCTTGGGAAGCTTTATGTTCTATTTCCCTAGCTGGGGACAAGACTATCATTGCTCACTTTAAAACAAAATAGCCTTGCTATTTTAAAGTCCACTGTGTATTCATAGCTAGCTTTGGAGAGGCAAGCCAGAAAGTAATAACTGAAAATAAACTTAGGATGATGATGAGTTCAAATAAACTCTACTGGTAATAAGATATGAATAAAAACATTTTCATTCAGAGTAAAAACTCTCCAGCTAAACATGATCTAGAATATCCAAGATGGAAGTGTATTACAAGAGATATGTTATTTCCCCAGAGTTTCTGATCAACAACGTAGTAAGGTTACACCCCCCAATGACACAGAAAATCTTGCATTATTGATGAATATTCTTATTTTATCTGAACACTGTTTATTAATTCATGAGGTTGTTTTGGAATTGAAAGATAAAAATTTACAAAACAATTACATTTTTAATAACTGCTTCAAGCCAGATACATTGAATATTTAAGTGAACCAACACAAAGACCTCAAAAGAATTTATTAGACAATGGCAATTAGATCTCTAATAACTTGGCTCCACTGGAATTACTGAGCTCCATTTAGATGCCAGACATGGCACCTTAGTGATGGGTACACCATGTCGCCACCCTGCCTTTGGCTGGGGATCCTGAGAAATGACAGTCCCACTAGGTGTCATGTAAAGCAGCTGACCTCACACTCTCAGCACTTGATCTTTGCACTGCAAGTGACCATTTGTCACTGTTGCCCAGAGATGGAGCTCAGGTGACTCAATGTCACCACTGCCTTTTCAAAAGAGTAAGATAGTTATAAGTTTTTTTTCCAAGTCTAGAACAGACTTTTTTTTCCCTAAGCAAATTTGCTTAGAAAAATGGGTAGGCAAATTAAAAGCAAAGAATAGACTTCTTTACTCACAGGCAGTATGCTTTCTAATCATTACAAAAATTATCGAAACTTTTTCAAAAATTATTGAAACTCTTTGACCCAAGGGAAAAAAAGATTTATGGCTGCCTGAAAACTTTCCCTTTACAATCTTTATCCCAAGTAGGTAACAATAAAAGTATTTCTACCAGAACAAACACATTAACATAGAGCACCCATAGAGGCTTATTCACAAAAAGCAGTATTTCTCTTTCCTTCTCAAATAAGGCTTAGTTTTCTGTAAATTGCAATTCTCATAATAAGAAAATTCCCACCACAATATTTTCAAGCTATAAGAATAATATCATCTTTCTATTTGTTGTGTCTAAGAAATCCCAGAATTTGAGCTAGCTAGTTAAGAGATAAGCTTCTCACATTTCTAGTCTCCTGGAGCCTTTTTCACCTCTAGTGATTCAGAAATCTCTGTGCTGATTTCACAGTAGTAGCTATTGAGTTAGTGACCATTGCATGCAGGCACTGTGTGAAGTGTTGTACACAGGGTATTTTATGAATATGTCACTTTTTTTTTATGAGCGTGCCATTTTAATTCCCAGTTAGCAACATGGGAGTTTATTATTACTGTCTTTTTATAGATAAGTAAACTGAGAGAGAATTTATGTTATTTTCCCAAAAGCGACAGAGGTAGTAGCAGAGCTTGAATGCAGAGTGATTCTAATTTTAAAATAGATGCTGTTGAAAATTAATTAATTAATTAATTAGATGCCATTAAGGGCGCCTGGGTGGCTCAGTCAGTAGAGCATGTGACTCTTGATCTCAGGGTCATGAATTTTTAAAAAATTTTTAAAAATATTTTATTTATCTTTGAGAGAGAGAGAGAGAAAAAAAAACAGGGGAGGGGCAGAGAGAGAGGGAGGGAGACAGAATCTGAACCAGGCTCCAGGCTCTGAGCTGTCAGCACAGAGCTGGACATGGGGCTCAAACTCATGGACCATGAGATCATGACTTGAGCCAAAGTCAGAGGCTTAATCAATTGAGCCACCCAGTCACCCCATCGGGGTCATGAATTTGAGCCCCATGTGGGTTGTAAAGTTTACTTAAAAAACAATATTAAATAAATAAAATTACTCTCATTTTGGGGCACCTGGCTAGCTCAGTCAGTCTGAGCATGAGACTCTTGATCTTGGGGTCATGAGTTCTAGCCCCATGTCGGAGATAGAGTTTACTTTAAAACAAAAATTTTAAAATAGATGTTAAATTCTTAGCTACACAATTCAAGGTCTTTTTTCAGTATAAATATTTTCATTTGAAAAATGTCTAACTTTTTCTTCAACAAGATCCTTTTTTTTTTTTTTAAGATTTTATTTTTTTTATGGGGCACCTGGATGGCTCAGTCAGTTAAGCGCCTGACTTCGGCTCAGGTCATGATCTTATGGTTTGAGAGGTTGAGTCCCATGTTAGGCTCTTTGCTGACCACTCAGAGCACAGAGGCTGCTTTGGATTATGTGCCTCCCTATCTCTCTACCCAACCCCACTCACTCGCTTGCTCTCTCTCTCTCTCTCTCAAAAATAAATAAACCTTAAAGAAAAAATTTTGTAAGTAATCTCTACACTCAGTGTGTGGCTCGAACTCACAACCCCAAGATCAAGAGTCAGATGTTCCACCAACTGAGCCAGCCATGCACCCCTCAACAAGATTTTTAAAAAGACTGGGTCATTTGTTATCCCTCTTGACCCATCTTATTGTGTAATGACAGAGGTTGAAATATTGTTCCATTTGAGGAAGAGACTTTATTCTGAACTCATGTTTCTTTGGAAATGATATTGTTTACATGCACTGTGCTCTTGCTTTTTCTTCATGTACCTGTGTCTCCCCTGGAATGTCTTTCCACTAGACATACATCTCTGACATCAAAAATGAACTATTGCCTTAATTGTCAAAGGAAGAAATAACTGAAACTCAAAGTTATGATAAGCTACCTGTTACTATATTGCTCCCTATTATGACCTCCCACTTCCCAGTCCAACCCTTATTTATAAGAAACTGGATTGATTTACAATTGAAAATATAATTAAATCACTTTAACATTGGAAATAGTATGGCAAGACCTTTATTTTTGTGAATTCAACATCTGAGTGTTAACATCCATGGCACTTGTTTTCCCAATTTATTTTACATTCCCATATTTTCCCAGTTTATAGTATGTATGAAAATAAGTTTCGTATCACCCTTTAAACGTTTTATTCTGAAATACCAAGCATATCAGTGAAAAATAAAATTTTCGACAATCTCAATGTTTCCATATACTTACAATTAATATTTGGCTGACTTTGAACATAGTAGCCTTAAGATAAAATAAAATTTAAAGATACTAAAAATATTAAAATGCTAAGTACAAGTGTAACAGAAAGACAAACATACATAGCTGAGGTCAAATGAAAGAAACGTAAACATCTAGGTGCCAGGGAGGAGCCCAAACAAGCAACTTACGAGACAATGAAATCAGTCAGAGAGAAGTAGTGCAGTTGTATGACCTAGGGCCCAGAAGCAAAGGTTTCAATTTCCACATGAGGCAAGAGATGTGGCCTTGAATGCACAGGCTATAAAGAGGTGGAAACAAGACATTTCTTGAAGTTAGGGCCCCAAGGGGCTGCCCCTTCAATGTAAGACAACCTTTCCACCCCAAAGTTCCAGAGACAAAAAAAAAAAAAAAAGACACCATCTCTTCCAAAGGCTCTAACAGGATTCTAAAAGTAAAAATCCATTTGAGAAAGTGAAGATTCAGTTTATGTTATCTTATGGAATAGGAAAAATATCAGCATGAAGATGTATTCCCAACTCTTAAATTTGAAAAACCTGATAGAGGAAAATGCAAGGCTACTCTGCATCAACACTGTAGAAATCTAGATTGACGGTTGTTTTCCTTCAGCATTATTCTCTGGCCCTGGACAAATATACACACAATCATCAATAAAGCTGACCTGAACCCCAAATTCCAAGCCTAATACAGTAAGCAATACAATCAACGGGGGGATTAGAACCCAAAAGCTTCAGAAAATCAAATAAGATGAATTTCTACCATTTTGGGTCTCTGCACCTTTCACAGAAGTCCCAACAGCACTATGTTGGGAGAGAGCGTCTCACAACCTCTGTGGTCCCAAGGAGCCACCATGTGGAGGGCCCAGGGAAGAGTGTGCCATTTTCAGTGGAAAACAAGAGGCAGTTATGAATTATGATGACTGCATACTTTGGATCTGGATTTGCTGCACCTTTTTTTTTTTTTATAGTAAGACACCGACTGCTTAAGAAATAAGGATGTTGCAATGAATCCATTAAACAGATGTGAAAAGGAGCATTTTAAGAGGTGCAGTTTCTTTGAAAAATGGATCAAATTCTTGAATTCAACATAACTCAATATGTTTGTAAATAAACATATTTGTTTACCTGAAAAAATAAAACATAAAATTAAATAAATAAATAAATAAATAAATAAATAAATAAATAAATAAAATGAGAGGGGCATATAGCTGGCTCAGTTGGTGAAGCACGTGAATCTTGATTTCAGAGTTGTGACTTTGAGCTCCATGTTGAATGTAGAAATTACTTAAAATCTTTAGAAAATATGTTAAATAAACTATAAAATAAGTATATTTTAAGTTATTAAGGAAATAATAAAAAGAGCCAAAACTATAAGGAAAGAACAGAACATGATTTAAAAAATCAAGATATAGGGAAAAAGGAATAGAGTTTCTGTAAAAAAAAAAAAAGAAATAAAAAGAAGAATTTTGGAATTCGAGATTGAAATTTTAAAAATTGAGGATGAATTAATAACAAAGTACATGGGGTTGCTGAGATTTAGATTAGAGAACTGGAGGATAGTTCTGAAGAAACTACCCAGGGATAACAGAGTGAAAGAGGTAAGGGAAGAGGAAATATGAAAGAGAACAGATGAAACATGGAAAAATAAAATGAAAATGTCCAACATACAAGATATAGGAGTTCCAGAAAGAGAGAAGACTAAAGTCATAACATATGCAATGAGTGGAGCCTGGTTGGCTCAATCTGTTACGTGTCCAACTTCCACACAGGTCATGATCTCAGGGTTCCTGAATTTGAGCCTCTGCACTGACAGTGCAGAGCCTGCTTGGGATTCTCTCTCTCCCCTTCTCTTTCTCTGCCACTCCCTCACTTGCACTCTCTCAAAATGAATAAATAAACTTAAAAAACAAAAACAAAAAAACATATTCAATGAGATGATGTTTGATAATATTCAATTTTATGATTAATATTTTATGATTAATGAATGACAAGAACCATTTGATTTAAAAACCACAAAGAACCCAAAGCACAATAAAAATATAAATCTACTCCAAAATACCTCTTGCTGGAACTATAGAATACCAAAGCAGAAAAAAATATTAAAAGGAATCAGAGAGAAGACAGATTGTCTGCAAAGGAATATAAATTAGACTGTTAGCAAACAAAAAATAACTGTCACACTTGAATTCTATACCAGCTCCAATATCACTCAAAGGTATATATGAACAGGTAATAGGAAATACAAAAAATAGAGGAATAAGTTAATTGACACCATAAAGAAGTAATCAAGCAAACTCAATGAGTGGGTCATTCTCAAAAATGAATGTCATGAAAATAGTGAAGGCATAGACCCTTTGCTAGATTAAGAAGATTTAACAGATATAACAGATAAATGCAATGTGTAGATTTTGGTTGAATCCCAGTTTGAAAAAAGATATTGAAAAATTTGGAAAAATTGACAAAATCTGAATATATACTCGGTACTAGTTGATATTAGGGCATGGTTGCTAAAATTTTTATATATGTTAATGACATTTTATATGTATTAGACCTCTCTTTAGTTTAGAGAAGCATACTAAGCTATTTGCATTTGGGGATCAAGTATCAAGATATCTGTGAATTTATTTTTAGGTTGTTTAGCTAACGTGCATGTGTGTGTGTGTGTGTGTGTGCACGCACATGAGTGTGTATAGATAGAGAGTGCACATATGCCAAAAACTTAACAAAATTTTTAGTCTAGGTGATAGACATATGGGTGTACATAGTTCTTTAGTTACTTTTCTATATGTTTGAAATTCCTATAATAAAAAAATTAAGAGAGAAAAGATGATGTAAATATATTCTCATAGACTAGATCATTTTTGTCACTTGCAAATCACACCAAAAAATTTTAGTAATAAATAAATCACAGTAAGAAGAATAAATCAATTACAGTAATAATAAACTACAGAAGATTTCAGGAAAGAATGGAGAAAAAAGACACTGAAATGTAAATCAGTGGAAGCAATGACAGTAAAGACTACCAGAGTGGGAGTTAGCAAAAACCAGTGATGGAAATAGAATACTCACATAAAAATTCGAGGTCGTGATCCAAGGAAGGTATCCTACAAGTTTGCAAAAAATGTAAAGATATGTACTAACTTAAAGATTTTTTTTAATTATGTTTATTTTTGAGAGAGAGAGAAAGGAGAGAAACAGTGCAAGCTGGGTAGGGGCACAGAGAGAGAGGGAGACGCAGAATCTGTAGCAGGCTCTAGGCTCTGGGCTGTCAGCACAGAGCCCAATGCAGGGCTCAAACTCACAAACTGTGAGATTGTGACCTGAGCCGAAGTCAGATGCTTAACTGATTGAGCCCCCCAGCACCCCTTAACTTAAAGATTTTTTGATACAACTATGCATATTTAAAAAGGTGAGGTATTCATTGGAAGAACAGAAAAAAATGTATTACTTCAAATAAAATGAGAGAAATAAAATTATAAATCAAGTCTTTCCAAAAGAAAGCAAAAAAGAGAAACAAGTGAAAAGTAAATCGAAAATTAAATATAAAATACTATAAATCAATAAAAATACTCTAGTAGTGGCTATAGTATAAATAGATTTTAAGAGTTAAAAGATTCTCAAATTGGATGCTTAAAACTATCACTATAAGCTATTTATAAAATAGATCAGCAATGATCAAGATGGATGAATCTCATAAACATCACCTTGAGTTCTCTGGGAATTGCAAAAAGATAAAATAATATGGAACAATTTATATAATTGTTTAATATACGGACAAAATTGAAACGTATATTACACACACAGATTACTATTCAGCAATGAAAAAAATAAAACTGTGGTCAGTTCTGAAAGGACAAAAGTACAGACCAGTGGTCGCCAGGTGTGAAAGATGGGTGGGAGGAGGGGAAGAGGTGGGTGTGGCTCTGAAGGAGTAGCATGAGGGAGCACTTCGTGGTGATAGACTAGCTCTGCATCTTGCCTGGGTGGTACACCAATCTATACAGGTGATAAAATGACAGAACTATACACATACGTTGTGCCAGTGTGTGTTCCAGGTCTTGATATTGTGCTGTAGTTACATAAGATGTAACCACTGAGGAAAACTGGGTGAGAGGTACACAGAACCTCCCTTACTCCCCTTTGAAATTTCCTATGAATCTGTGATTACTGTAAAACCTGAGTTTGGAGCATAATTTGTTCTGGAAACATGCTTGTAATCCAAAGAACTTGTGTATCAAAGTGAATTTCAACAACCACTGTGGTAGTCGTGATCATGTGACATTAGGCATCACATACTACTTATAAGACATGACTTGTTTATCAAGTTAAAATTTATTAGAAATATTTGCTTGTCTTGCAGAACACCCACAGAACAAGTTACTCGCAATCCAAGGTTTTACTGTATTTCAAAATAAGGTTTTAAAAATGCTATACCTTGCTTTTAACTAATATGTATATGGCAAATGCGTTGAAAATGTCTCCGTGTTGTTCAGAATTTTCTGAGTGCTACATGGTCATACTTAACATTTACAAAATAATAATAGCAATGATGCAGAAGACGAGAATTGTAATAGTTCACAAACAAATAAAAATGTTTGACCCAGGGTCACCTGGGTGACTCAGTCGGTTAAGCGTCTGACTTCAGCTCAGGTCATGATCCCGCGGTTCATGAGTTTGAGCCCTGCGACAGGCTTCGCGCTGGCAGCTCAGAACCTGGAGCCTGCTTCAGATTTTGTGTCTTCCTATCTGCCCCTCTCCCACTCATTCTCACTCTCTCTCTCTCTCTCTCTCTGTATCTCTGTTAAAAAATTTTCTCAAATGTTTGACCCAGGAATCATGTCAGAAAATAACATGCACCGGCAAACTAAACAAGATAATTAGACTTTCACTTTGTTTTGTGATGAATATTAATTCATTTAACTCCAGTCTCAGAAACTCCGACAGAATTATGACAGTCCAGTTTAAGCAGAGAATACAGGCAGTCCCGACTTTGCATGATTCGCATATACAGAAGTTTCAGTTACCACGGATCAGTTAAATAACACACGTCCTCCAAAAATTCAATTTTCAGTTATCACATACATTCAGTGCCATTACATGAAGTTTTAACTTCTCTGCTAGGTCTTCGGTCCACAAATCACGACATAACTAAAAGACATGCATCATGATTAGAAAGCAATCATGTCACTTCTTTTCAAAGTTTGTTGGTGATCGATCACTGAGCATCTGTTACTCAACTCATGCACAGGCAGTGAAGTGTATAGTTCTGCTTCATGAAGACAAATGTAAATGGGAAAAATGATTGTGATAAAAAGCATAAATATGTCCCAGAGGAAATGAATCCAGCAAAAAAGCTCCACATAAAAGGAATTCTCAAATACATTTTCCAACACTGCAACCACAGGAGTGGGAATTTGGGAATGTGGGGAGGTGATCCAAACTTAAAAGGAATATAACAGGGGTGCCTGGGGGCTCAGTCAGTTAAGCCTACAACTCTTGATTTTGGCTCAGGCCATGATCTCATGGGTCATGGGTTCAAGCCCCGTGTCCAGCTCTGCTCTGACAGTGCAAACCTTGCTTGGGATTCTCTCTCTGCCCCTCCCCTGCTCATGCACATGCTCGCTCGCTCTCTCTCTCTCTCTCAAAATAAATAAACATTTAAGAAAATGAGCACAACAATTGGCCAACACATAGAAAGGTTTCTTACTCCTTCTTGTAAGTCATACAACAAGAAGACAAGCATTGTTGAAACTACACCTAAGTTTTACAAATAAAACACATTAATATGTTTTATATAACAGTGTACCAAACATTCCTTTTACTATTTTTGCATGTCCTTAATGTACATGTAACCATGTATATACATGTGTAAACAGTAAAGGTGTTTTTAATGTTTTGACAAGAAATATTTAAAGATCACAAAACAATCATGATTCTTCCCCCTATGGATTGTAAGATCATTTGCACAATTATTTTTACTGCCCCACACTACTGTACAAAGTGAGGACTGCTTACATATAAAGGGGATAATCAACCTGTGCATGAATTGAGTAACAACTCCATTCCCCTGTAAGAAAACAGATTTTCTACATGATTTAGGAGGTAAATAACACAAACAGGACTTCCTTAGGCTTTTCCTCTAACCCTGTGTGCTGTCATTTGACGGTCAAATCCCCTTTTTAATGGTCCTTCATATATTTTAAGCAAGAAATCTCTCACTTCAAATGAAATCTGAAGTGAAACAACTTATTAAACAGCAACTCAAGATTATACTTAAATTTATTTTGTTTATAAAGCACTTGATGAGAACTATGATGAACCAATGACCGTACATGAGAGCTATGGTCATTTCAACCATTTTAGTCCAATTTTTTTCCTGTGTTTTTTGTTCATTATTTTGATGCATGCAGATAAATAAATACAGATGCTAACAGTTCAAGTGACCCTTGACATCTCTGTAATACTCTTCCCTTAATCTGAGATGGCTAGTTTGCCTGCATACATATGTGAAACTTGCAGTAAGAAAAAAAAAAAAAAAAAAAACTTTAGCAGCCTTATTCCAAAATATGCCCACAAATTTAAAAAGGAAACAGAAACAAATAAAATTATCATCAGAACTATAGGTGGGAATTATTATAGAAAGTTTTATTAGCAGCCTTCTTTATAATGGATAAAAATTTTAAATGGAATTGACTTAAATATCCAAATTTAGACCAATGGAGCAAAACATGGTAAATTCAGAATGGAATATTAAGCATCTGTGAAAATTTATGTTTAGGAACAGTTTTCAACAATGAGAGGAAAGGCATATAATTTAGATAAAAAAGAGTATAAGGTGATAGATACATCTAATGCAACTATGTATTTCAAATGCACAAAAATACTCAATAGTAATATAATATTAACAACTGTCCCCGGAGGGTGTGATTGTGAATGTTTGACTAGCTGATGGATAAACGGATTGATACTTGCAATCAATTCTTCAATACTTTCCAAAATATAAATGACAATAAAAGTATTTTTAAATACTTCACTAATAAAAACTGCATAAAAGAAATAAGCCTCTCCTTCCAGACTAGAAGTGGTTCTCAAAACACCCATGCAGCTTGAGCAACAAAGCAAGGACTCTTCTTGGAGAGGAACTTTCTACATCATATTCAGGCCCCGTTTTCAGAGACTAAATTCAGTAAAGACAGGAGCCCATGATCCCCATGGAGACAATGGCTAGCAAATCCTATAGCAACTCTCCCCAGAATCCATTCCAATCCCTTAGTACTCATAATGGAGAATTTGCCAGAATGGAATTTGCCTGTGGCTATTTTGTAACTTAACACACTGGAAAACTAAACCATGCCTGCAAAATGTGGTTATAACTTATATAGACTTCTTTAGTAAACCAGTATTATTTTATAAGAAAAAAATCAGGAAAAATGATTACTCTCAAAAAACCAGAATTAAGTAAATAAACAAACCAAACAAACCAAATGAAAGAAGTAAAATCAGAGACAACTAAAAGTCATCAAATACCAATTTACCAGGGCGCCTGGGTGGCTCAGTCGGTTAAGTGTCCTACTTCCACTCAGGTCATGATCTCATGCTTTGTGGGTTCGAGTCCCCCAGTGGGTTCTGTGCTGTCAGCTCAGAGCCTAGATCCTGCTTCAGACTCTGTGTCTCCCTCTCTCTGTGCCCCTCCCTGGCTCGTACTCTCTCTCTCTCTCTCTCAAAAATAAATATTAAACACTGAAAAAATCAATTTACCCAAGTCATTCCTTGGAGGTAGTGTGTTTGAATAAAATTAGGATTAGAATATCAATGAACCTATGTGGTTTTTTTTTAATTTTTTTAATGTTTATTTATTTTTGAGACAATGCAAGAGACAGAGTGCAAGCAGCAGAGGCACAGACAGAGGGAGACACAGAATGTGAAGCGGGCTCCAGGCTCTGAGCTGTCAGCCCAGAGCCCGACGACGCGGGGCTCGAACTCTCGAACCGTGAGATCATGACTTGAGCCGAAGTCAGATACTTAACTGACTGAGCCACTCAGGCGCCTCCAATGAACCTATGGTATTATTTTTGTCTATAGTTTCATTATCAGTAAGTTGGAGGTCTTTAAAAATAGTTCAATTTTATTTTTAGTGTAATTTTTTATTATAAAAACTACATACGCACATGACTTTCTTTTTATAAATTCAAATAGACTGAAGGCAGGAAGCAAAAAATAAATAACTCTCTGTACTCCAAACTCAAGTCTTACTCTGCAGAATGAACTATAAAATTATAGTTTCTTGGGTTTCATTATAGAAAATTGGGGGATATATACAAGAATACAAATACACACACACACATTTGTTTTATGCATATGAGAAACATAATATGCCTGCTTTTCTGCATTCTTTTCTGCCTTAAAAATATATTTTGGAAAATTTCCACATTGGTACATAAAAATAAACTTCATTCTTTGTAATAGTTCAATGTCATCACACGCATGATTGTTCTATAACTTACTTAATTTCCTGTTGACATATATTTAAGTTCCTTCTATTTCTTGCATTACAATCTGCAGAAATGGGCATCCATGTACACATTATTTTTGTATGTTAGTTCAAGTAAGATAAGTTCTTAGCAACGGAATTGCTAGACCAAAGGCACATTTTGTTTTTTTAAAAATATTACCAAATTACCCTCTATATAAGTTTACACTGACTGATACTCCCAAGAACAGTGTATATAATAATGATTTTTCTTGCAACTTCATCTTACAGCATTATACTATAACTGTAAAACTCACACCCTGAAAACAAGTACCATTTCATCCACCATCAGCTGTCACGCCAGAAGACTCTGATCATGTATTGTTTCAAATTATTCTTGTCATTGGAAGTCTTCACCTTACTTATATAGTTGCTGATATCTTATATCTGGTTTGGGCAGTACTGGATCTAGCAGTACTGGAATCTAGCAGTACTGGATTCTGAAACCTTTGTTTTAATGGAAGGGATAACTGTATAACCTCATTTCCAAAATCTTAGGTGTGTTAAAACTGGCTTGAATGGTACATCCAAATGTAGTCATTAAAGAAATGTTTTTTAAAAATTAAATGGTAGTCATTCATTTTTGAATCATATCCTGATTTCCATTTATACATTCACAAAATATAACTTTAAAAACTATTAGCATTCTTCGTGCCCCCCAAAATAACTTTGAAATGTCTATCAGATCTTATGTTAGTATCTCCCTATAGTACATATTTGTCAAACCTTAGTAATGAAAAATTAACTTCCCAATTACGAGCAATGTAAAAATAAACAATTCCTTACCTGAAACTCTTGAGCTTCTCCAAGACCATTTTTAAAAGTTCTACAAAGTAGAATCTGTAAAACATATGGCACATCCAAGAAGGAAATCTTTAAATTTTGGACATGAGCACAAAGTGGTAGCTCTTTTAGAAGAGACTTTTCTCTACTGCAAACCAGCTGTAGGCACAGTCTAGTTATAGCCCTCAGAAAAGCTGTGCTGTGATATATTAATTTACACCTACTGTGCATTAAATGAGAAACCAGAGGCCACGTACTGGGCACATAACTTATTACCCCAACATAAAACACATACTATGCTTACTAGTAAAAATATTTAAGGTATGGTGTCTGGGAATTTCTGATGTGACAAACAAGTAAAGAAGCTGAGTATTTATGGTATTATTACCTAACTCATGATGCCAGAATATCCATAATAAATAGTAAAAGAAATGACCAGCTAGACCTTGAAAATTTTAATAAAATAATGGAAAATAAGTAATTATTAAAATTACAAAGGCCATAAATTAATGCTTTTACACCAAATTTGTGAAGTGTTAGTTGATTACACAAATCTGAGTGCTTAATGCTTATTCTTATTCCATAAAGCAATATCAAAAAAGTAGTGATTCTGCACTATTTTTAAAGGATTGAGTCCAATATCTCTGGAGCAAAATAGTAAATAATTACAATTTTCTTATTAGAAATTTTCCATGCTTTTAAATTTTTTATGTTTATTTATTTTTGAGAGAGAGAGAGTGACAGACTGCAAGCAGGGAGGGGCAGAGACAGAGGGGCAGACACAGAATCCAAAACAGGTTTCAGGCTCTGCGTTGTCAGCACTGAGCCCGATGTGGGGCTCAAACCAATGAGCCATGAGATCATGACCTGGGCCGAAGCTGGATACTCAACTGACTGAGCCACCCAGGTGCCCCAGAAATTTTCCATTTTAATTGTGACAGCTGGGCTACTTTTACATGAGAAAACATACTCACAAGAGTAATACTCTATTACCCAGACATGATGCT
Source organism: Acinonyx jubatus (assembly GCF_027475565.1). NCBI lineage: Eukaryota > Metazoa > Chordata > Mammalia > Carnivora > Felidae > Acinonyx > Acinonyx jubatus. The sequence goes on along the minus strand of NC_069382.1, from coordinate 124,460,517 downwards.
ACCCCACACTGCTGATAGCTTCACCTGAAGTGGCACATGAAGGCAGTTTCTGGAAAAGTGACAGCCCTGGAGAGTAAATACCCTAGGGAAGAAACACCTTCCAGTGGGAAAGGGAGTTAGTCAGTAAATGTCCCAGAATGCCTGAATAGTGCTGGGTTGTTTTAAGGTGAGTTTCTTGGGGCATATCCCATAGGATGTGCCTCCAGCAGTTACCCACACATCAGTGCACCCTTTATTGCCTTTTCTCTCTTGCCTTTGCTTCCTAGGATGACTTCCCAAATAAATTAATGGCAAACAAGTCCTTATCTCAGAGTATGCTTTGGGGTAAACCATATTAAGAAAGCAGCTTGTATGTGGTAGAAGTTTATTGTTCTCTCTTGAAGTAGTTCAGAGGTATACAGCCAAGGGTTGGTAGTGTAACCCTGCCATTCTTGACATGTCGTTTCTTTATCTGATTACAAGATGGTCCACGTTGGCTAAGATGGCTCTCACCATCTCCCAAACTGTGGAAAAGGGGAAAAAATAGAGTGCACAAGACCACTCCTTTTCGGGGCACATCTTAGAAATGTACACAACGCTTGTGTTTTTGGATCTTTGGCCAGGATGTAGTCATATGGCTACATTTGGCTGCAAGGGTGGCTGGGAAATGTTGTCTCTATTGGGCAATCACGTACACAGGTAGTAGTCAGAAGTTTTATTATTTGAGAAAGGGGAAGAATATTTGTGGAAAACCAATACCTGCACCTTTATAATGTCCCATTATGACCTTAAACCAATTGTATGTAATGTGATTATTGGTAGCATTAGGTCTAAATCTACCATCTTGATATTTGTTTTCTATTTGTCCCACCTGTTCTTGGTTCTCTCTCTCTTCCTTTTCTCAGACTTCCTTTGGATTAATCCTTTTCTATGGTTCTTTTTTTTTCTCCTTTTCCAATTTATTAGCTATAAATCTTTGTCTTATTATTTTAATGGTGGCTTAAGGGTCATCACCAAGGACTCATTTTAACTTATCACTATCTTCAAGTGATAGTATGTCATTTCACATATAGCATCAGAACCTTACAAGAGTATATTTCCATTTCTCCCTAGGCAACCCTTCTGCTCTTTTTGTCCTACATTTTGGTCCTACATATGTATTATCCCCACATACACTATTATTAATTTTGTTTAGTTAATTATCTTTTTAAAAATTTAAATAACAGAAAAAAAGTCATATACTTACCTATGCAATTGGCATTTCCTGTGCCTTTATTCCTTTGTGTAGATGCACAATTTTATCTGGTATCATTTTCTTGTTGAAAGACTTCCTTTAGCACTTCTTGTACCACAAATCTGCTGATGAGAAACATTTTGCTGGATATAGAATTCTAGCTTTTCGTTCTGGTACCTTAAAGTTGTTGCTTCACTGTATTCTTAAATGTGACTTGTTTTTTTAAAAGAAATCTGATGTCATGCTTATTCTTGTTCCTCTATATACATAACATGTTTTTTCATCCTGGCTGCTTTCCTATTTTTCTTTTCAAAACCACTGGTTTTGAGCAATTTATTATGTGCCATGATGCCATTTTCTGTTTCTTGTGATTAGAGATTATTGAAATTTTTGGATCTATAGGTTTATGATCTTCATCAAATTTGGAAATTTTCAGCCATTATTTCTTCAAATATTTTTTCTAAATTCCTTCAGGGACTTAAATTACATGCACATTAGGTTTCTTGAAGTTTTTTCTCATAACTAATACTCTGTTCCTTTTTTAAGTTTTTCTCTATGTTTCATTTTGGATAGTTTCTATTTCAGTCTGCAGGTTTGTTAATATTTTCTTCTGTGATATGTACTATATATTTCCTCCAGTGTATTTTTTTAAGTTTTTATTTATTTTTATTTATTTATTTATTTATTTATTTATTTATTTATTTATTTATTTTGAGGGGCAGGGGTGTAGGGGCAGAGAGAGAGAGAAAGAGAGAGAGAATCCCAAGCAGGATCTGCACCATCAGCACAGAGCCTGATGTGGGGCTCAGTTCTACAACTGTGAGATCATGGTCTGAGCCAAAATCAAGAGCCAGACACTTAACTGACTGAGTGCCCCTCCTCCATTGTATTTTTTCTCTCGGACGTTAGAGTTTTCATCTCTAGAAATTTGATTTGCTTTTTTTAATCTTTTATGTCTCAACACATTTAATCTTCCCTTTAGCTTTTTAAACTATGGCATAGATTGCAGTGAAACTATTTTAATGTCCTTATCTGCTGGTGGTAATATCTGTGCCACTCTGGGTCAGTTTTAATTAACTGATTTTTCTCCTCATTATGCATGATATCGGCCTGCTTCTTTGCATGGTAATTTTTCACTGATCCCTGAAATTGTGAATGTTAGCTTTTTGGTTCCTGGATATTTTTGTATTCCTATAAACATTTCTGAGTTTTACTTCATCCTTTTGGGTCTTGTTTTCAACATTTGTTAGGTGGGACAAGTGCTGTGTTTACTCTAGTACTAAACTCCTCTGTCCACTGCCCTGTGGATTTTGAGGTTTTCCATTGTAGCCCATGGGAGCAGATTCTATCCCTGACCCTATCTGAGCCCTGGTTACTGTTCCCCCTAATTTTTTGGTGGGCTCTTCTCCTGGCTTTAGGCAATTCTTTCACATACTGGTTAATACTCAGTTCTCTAGGGCAATCCTCTGAAAATCTACTGGACATCTGTTAACCTTTGTAGAGTTTTGGCCTGCCACGGTGAAGATAGGGATGCTTCTCTTTCAAAATAGAAGGAGACTTTCACCTGGTAGAGGGAGAAAGCAGGTTGATGTAGGTGGCTATGATGTAAAAATTTCCCCTTATTCATGGTTTCATCAACTGTGTCTGGAGTTCTATGCATCAAGCACAGGTACAGGTACCAGGAGGCCTCACAAGAGATGGCAAATCACACATGGGAGTCACTATCCCTGGAAAAACTGCTACTGTACCATCCCCAAACTCTGAGGATGTGTTCTTAGATGACAATGGTCACTTTTGCAAGAGTCTACAAAAGTCTAACTAGGAAACAAGGGGTGATTAATGGAACTTTTAACCAGTTTAACTGAAGCTCAGAAATTGCTAGCATAAATAGCATTTATCAACCCCATCCCCAACACCTTTTTGCATCCATTGATGTATCCAGGAGATTTTTTCCACTTTTATTTGTTTTTAGTTGGGAAAAGAAATAAAGAATTTGAGATTGGAGCAGAGCCCAGATGACAGATGAGAGGTCAGAAGGAAGAATGGGTCTCTCTGATACTGAGACCCAAGAGTCAGCTTTTTTTTGCCCCTCTGGGTTCTGAAGGAAAAAAAGTTGAAATAGGCTTTGAAAGATTTAGAACACAATCAAAGCTACTTTAGAGCCAAAAAGGGAAATATTGTATCTGCCACTTTATTAAGATCATGTTTTGTCCCAATAGAAAGGCAATATTTTTTTTTAAACAATAACAGTAAGTATTCATATACATGTGTGGAACGGGCTCTCTCACACAGAGTTGGGAAGATGGCAAATGAATGAATCTTTTTGTAAAGACAATTTTGCAGAATGTTACAAAAATATAAGGTATGCACCATTTGACCTGATAATTCCTCTTCTGAAACTCTGTCTGAAGACTATCACACACATACACAAAAAAGTACTCACAATCATTCTCATTTTAATGGCTTTGATAGCAAAAAATGAGAAGTCAATGCTACAGGTAGAATTGTGTCTCCCTAAAAGTTGTGGTAAAGCTCTATCCCCCCAGTACCTCAGAATGTGACCTTATTTGAAAAAAAAATGTTAATTGCAGATTAGTTAAGATGAGGTCATACACAAGTCGAATGGGCCCCAATCCAATATGAGTGGTGTCCTTACAAGAGAGAGAAACATTGTGTAAGCAGGGGCACCCACAGAGAGAAGATATTGCGAAGATCCGTAGGGATATGATGGTCGAGTGCCTGGAGTGCTGCATCTACCAACCAAAAAACGCCAGGTATTACCAATGAACACCAGAAGCTAGAAAAAGAAAGGAATATTCTCTCCTACAGCTGACAGAGAGAGCATGACATGTTTATTTCCTGATTCTGTGTCTCCCTCTCTCTCTGCCCCTTCCCCGCTCATGCTCTGTCTCTCAAAAATGAATAAACATTAAAAAAAAATTTAAGAAAGATATAAACCAAACTCCTAGCCATGTTTTGTGTCTTATCCTCTACATTCCCTCAATCTTTCATAATAATAATGTAGTTGTATATATTTTGTATAATTTCAAAACATTTTTTAAGAGTAAAGTTTAAGCACTTTCTTGAAAATCACCTTTTAATAACTTTTACACCGTTGACTGGACACTAAAACTAAAGCAATAAGGAACGACATAAATACTGTCATTTCATACTGGAGTAAAAGCTAATGATTCTGAAACTGTTACACACGTGCTGGGATTGAACAAATTAGTAAATGTATGGCTGATGGTGGGAGGAGGCTTCTCACTACTGGAAAAGAAGAATGTAGAGATGTAAAAGGAGAAGGCAAGAAGGAACACTGCATGCTAGATTAGATTGGAAGACATCAGTATGAACTGGGTTTTGTTTGTTTTTTGTTTTCTGTTTTTGAGAGAGAGATAGAGAGTAAGCAGGGGAGAGGCAGGCAGAATCCCAAGCAGGCTCCACGCTGTCACCATGAAGCCTGATGCAGTGCTCAAATTCATGAACCATGAGATCATGACCTGAGCCAAAAATCAAGAGTCAGACACTTAACCAACTGAGCCACTCAGCCCCCAGTATGAACTGTTTTAGGTTACTATAGATAGAGATGGGTAAAGCAATAATGATGCAAATGTGTACATACACAGGTTAGTACACATACAAATATTTTTTAGTTCTGTCCAGGGCTTAGAAGCAATGATACTCCAGTGGCAACAAACATTTTCAACAAACATTTCAGAACTTGGTTTCTAATACCATTCTCCAATAAAAGAAATCAGGGATCCTTTGTAGAATGACCAATTCTAAGACTAGGTGAGGGAAAATACAAGATGATACTGGAGCATCTTGTAGTGTCAGAAAGTAAGGAAACATCCAAAAACTAAATAATGGGACACAGGAGCCAACCAAAAAAAAAAAAAAAAAAAAAAAAAAAAAAAAAAAGTCCCAATAGTTAAAACTAAACAATTTAAGAGCAAAATAAATAGCATAGTATTGAATTATAACTCAAAGTATATAATTAATATCTATAAGTCTATACTGATATAAATAAATGACTTAAAAAATAAGTTAAAGGGAAAGAGACAAATCTCCCATACAAAAGAATTCCAAAATAGTTTATGTGGGTACTTTCCTCCTCAAGAAGGTGAAGCTTAACTCCCTCCTCCCCTTGATTTTGGGCTGCACTTAGTCACTTGTTTACAAAGAGTAGAGTATGGAAAGTAAAAGAAGAGATAAAAGTATATTTATAGTGAAGAAACCTGACAAACATTCCCTTGATCAGGTGATCAAGGTTAATATCATCAGTGATAAGCCAAGTTGATAGCAAATACACTTAATATGATGAGAACCATACTTCATCTTCATCCTCATCCTCCCAAACACCCATGACCCCAGTCTAACCATGAGAAAAACACCAGACTTTATTCTTTTTTATTTAATTTTTTTAAATGTTTATTTATTTTTGAGACAAAGAGAGACAGAGCATGAACGGGGGAGGGTCAGAGACAGAGGGAGGGAGACACAGAATCTGAAACAGGCTCCAGGCTCTGAGCTGTCCACACAGAGCCCGACGCGGGGCTCGAACTCACGGACGGCGAGATCATGACCTGAGCTGGAGTCGGACGCTCAACCGACTGAGCCACCCAGGCCCCCCCCCACACCAGACAACTTTAAATTGAGGTGTATTCTATAAAATATCTGACTAGCGTTCCTCAAAAACAAGGAAGTGTGAAAAAATGTCACACACCAAAGATGCTAAGGAAACATGACACCTAAGTGTAATGTGGTATCCTGAATAGGATCCTGGAACAGAAAAAGAACATTAGGGACAAAAATAGTAAAATCTGAATATAATGTGGAGGTTAGTTATTAATAATGTGTCAGCAACTATGTGGATGGAACTAGAGGGTATTATGCTAAGCAAAATTAGTCAGTCAGAGAAAGACAAATATATGACTTCACTCATATGAGGAATTTAGGATACAAAACAGATGAACATAAGAGAAGGGAAGCAAAAATAATATAAAATCAGGGAGGGGAACAAAACATAAGAAACTCTTAAGTATACAGAACAAACAGAGGGTTGCTACAGGGGTTGTGGGAGGAGGAATGGGCTAAATGGGCAAGGGGCAATTAAGGATGAACAGTGGGTGTTACACACAGGGGATGAATCACTGGAATCTACTTCTGAAATCATGGTTGCACTACATGCAACTAACCTGGATGTAAATTAAAAAATAAATTAATTAGTGGCACCTGGGTGACTCAGTCAGTTAGGCGTCTGACTTCAGCTCGGGTCATGATCTCACTGCTCGTGAGATCTGCATTGGGCTCTGTGCTGACAGCTCAGAGCCTGGAGCCTGCTTCATATTCTGTGTCCCCCTCTCTCTCTGTCCCTCCCCCATTCGTGCTCTGTCTCACTCTCTCTCTCTCTCTCTCTCTCAAAAAATAAATAAATATTTAAAAAATTCTAATTAATTTTTTTAAATAATGACTGATAGAGAAAAAAATAATGTATCAATATGGATTCATTGCTTGTGACAAATGTACCATACTAATGTAAGACGTTAACAATAAGCAAAACTGGGTGGGGCGCCTGGGTGGCTCAGTCGGTTGAGCATCCGACTTCAGCTCAGGTCATGATCTCACGGTTTGTGAGTTCGAGCCCCCATCAGGCTCTGTGCTGACGGCTTGGAGCCCAGAGCCTGCTTCAGATTCTGTCTCCCTCTCTCTCTGCCCCTCCCCTGCTCACACTGTCTCTCTCTCTCTCTCTCCTTCAAAAATAAACATTTAAAAAAAATTTTTTTAAACAATAAGCAAAACTGGGTGAGGGGGATACAGGAACTACTTGTACTACATTCTTGATTTTTCCCTTTAAATTTAAATGACTTATTTTTTGGAACTCATTCATGTGGTTCCATTTCTTAATTCTGGTGAAAAACACATAACATAAAATCTACCATCTTAACTACTTCTAAATGTGAAGTTCAGTTGGGGCGCCTGGGTGGCTCAGTCGGTTAAGCATCTGACTTCGGCTTAGGTCATGATCTCGCAGCCCGTGAGCTCAAGCTTAGGTCATGATCTCGCAGCCCGCGAGCTCAAGCCCCGCGTCGGGCTCTGTGCTGACAGCTTAGAGCCTGGAGCCTGCTTCCGATTCTGTGTCTCCCTCTCTCTCTGCCCCTCCCCCGTTCATGCTCTGTCTCTCTCTGTCCCAAAAATAAATAAACGTTGGAAAAAAAAAATTAAAAAAAATAAAAAAATAAAAAAATAAATCAATGTTAAAAATAAATAAATAAATAAATAAATAAATAAATAAAATGTAAAGTTGGGTAGTGTTAAGATGTTATTCACGTTGTTGTGCAACCAATCTTCAGAACTTTTTCATTTTGCAAAACTAAAACTCTATACCCATTAGATAATAACTCCTCATGTCCCCCTCCCTCCTGTCCCTGGTGACTGCCCATTCAACTTTCTATCTCTATGGATTTGACTACTCTAAACACCTTGTGCAAGTGGGATCTTACAATATTTGTCTTTTTTGGCTGTTTTTTTCACTTGGCTCAGTCTCCTCTAACTTCATCCACATTGTTGTGTGTTAAGTGTCTTAAGTCAGCTTAGGCTGCTATAACAAAATACCATAGACTGGGTAGCTTAAACCATAGACAATTCTCACAGTTGTGGAAATGGGAAGATCAGAGCCAGCATAGTCCACTTCTGGTGAAAGCTTTCTTTCTGACTTACAGACTTCTTGCTATGTCCACATATGATGGAAACAGAAAGCTCTAACCTCTTCCTCTTCTTATAATGACAATAACTCTATCATGGAGTCTCCACCCACATGACCTCATCAAAACCTAAGTACCTCCCAAAGGCCTCCTAATACTATTACATTGGGGATTAAGATTTCAACATCTGAATGTCTAGGGAACATAGAAATTATGACTATTCGGTCCATAATAGTCAGAACTTCATTTTTTAAAGACTAAATTGTATATACTATTCATATCCACATACCTTTATCCATTCATTCACCAGTAGACACTTGGGTTGTTGTACCTCTTGTCTATTATAAATGGTGCTACTATGAACACAGGTGTGCAAATATCTCTTTGAGATTCTACTTTCAATTATTTTGGATATTTATCCAGAATTGGAATTGCTGGATAATGTGGTAATTCTATCACTAACTGAGGTCTCAGTTTTAGGTCTCTGATCCCTTTGAGTTAATTTCTGTACGTGGCATTAAATAAGGTCCAACTTAATTCTTTTGCATGTCGATATCCAGTTTTCCTAACAGCATTTGTTGAAGAAACTATCCTTTCCCCACTGGATGGTCTTGGCATCCTTGTTGAAAATCATTTGATCATATATGTGAGTGTTTATTTTTGACTAATCTGTTTCATTGACATATACGTCTGTCTTTATGCCAATACCACACCGTCTTGGTTATTTCAAATTCATAATAAGTTTTCAAATTAGGAAGTATAAGACCTTTAACTTTGTTCTTTTTCAAGAATTTCAGCTATCCAGAGTCCCTTGAAATGTCATATACATTTTAGCACTTTTTTTTTTTTAATTTTAAAAATGTTTATTTGAGAGAGTGAGTGGGAGAGGCAGAGAGAGAGGAAGGGAGAATCCCAAGCAGGCTTTGCCCTGTCAGTGCATAGTCCGACTCCAGGCTCAATCTCATGAACCATGAGATCATGACCTGAGTCCAAGCCAAGAGTCGGTTACTTAACCAAGCAAACCAGCCAGGTGCCTCAGCACTTTTTTTTTTTTAATAAATCTGAAATTATTTTAAAATAATGTCTATCAAGAAAAGTCATGGATATTTTTCTCTGTCATCAAATATATCCCTATGTACTTTAATTGCTACAAAACACAACATTGTATGTATACACTACAATTTATTTAAACAATTTCTTATTGACGGAAATTTGGGTTTTTGTCAATTTTATATTCTCCAACTGCTTCAGTGAGAATCGCTGTGCATATATACATTTCTAACGGGGGCTATTTTTTTAAGTTTTTATATAAATTCCAGTTAGTTAGCATGCAGTGTAATATTAATTTCATGTGTACAATATAGTTATTTGACACTTCCATACAACACCTGGTACTCATCACAGGTGCACTCCTTAATCCCCATCACCTACTTAGCCCATCCCCATGCCCACTTCCATTCTTGTCCCCATCAGTTTGTTCCCTATAGTTGAGTCTATATCTTGGTTTGCCTCTCTCTTTTTTTTGTCCCTCTGCTCATCTGCTTTGTTTCTTAAATTCCACATATGAATGAAATGATATGGTTTGACTGACTTATTTTGCTTAGCATAATACTCTCTAGTTCCATCTATGTCATTGCAAATGATAAGATTTGTTCCTTTTTATGGCTGAGTAATATTCCATTATACATATACATATATACATATACATATATATATCACTAGACACTTGCTGCTTCCATAATTTGGCTATTATAGATAATACTGCTACAAATACCAGGGTACCTGTATACCTTTGAATTAATATTTTTGTATTCTTTGGCTAAATACCTAGTAGTGCAATTACTGGATTGTAGGGAAGTCCTACTTTAACTTTTTGAGGAACCTCCATACTGCTTTCCAAGGTGGCTTCACCAGTTTGCATTCCCACCAACAGTGCAAGAGCATTCCCCTTTCTCTGCATCCTTGCCAATAGTGTTGTTTCATGTGTTATTATTTTAGCCGTTCTGACAGGTTGTGAGGTGATATCTCATTGTAGTTTTTTTTTAAGTTTATTTATTTATTTTGAGAGAGAGAGAGAGAGAGAGAGAGAACCAGTGGGGTAGGGGCAGAGAGAGAGGGGGACAGAGGATCCAAAGCAGGCTCCAGGCTCTGTGCTGACAGCAGAGAGTCTGACTTGGGGCTCGAGATCATGACCTGAGTCGAAGCCCAACACTTAAGAGACTAAGCCACCCAGGCTTCCCTCATTGTGGTTTTGATTTGCATTTCCCTGATGATGAGTGATGTTGAGTATCTTTCCATGTGTCTGTTGGCCATGTGTATGTCATTTTGGAAAAATGTCTATTCATGTCCTCTGCCCATTTTTTAACTGGATCATTTATTTTTGGGGTATTGAGTTTTATAAGTTCTTTTCTTCTTAATGTTTATTTTTGAGAGAGAGGGAGAGAGAGAGGGTGAGAGGGAGTTTGCATAGTTGGGGAGAGGCAGAGAAAGAGAGACAGAGGATCTGAAGCAGGCTCCACGCTGACAACAGAGAGCCTGATGTGGGGCTTGAACTCACAAACTGCCACATCATGATCTGAGCTGGAGTTGGACACTTAACTGACTGAGCTGCCCAGGTACCTCTGTAAGTTCTTTATATATTCTGGATATTAACCCCTTATCAGATATATCATTTGCAAATATCTTCTCCCATTCTGTAGGTTGCCTTTTAGTTTTAATGATTGCTTCCTTTACTTTGGAAAAGCTTTTTATATCAACGTAGTCCCAATAATTTATTTTTGTTTTTGTTTCCCTTGACAAAGCAGGAAAAAATATCCAGTGGGAAAAAGAATGTCTCCTCAACAAATGGTGTTGAGAAAACTGGACAGCAAATATGCAAAAGCATGAAGGGCTGTTATTTTTTAAAAGTCAGTAATTGGAGCGGGATTGCTAAATCAAAGGATATGCTCATGTTAAAAGTTAATTTATACCAAACTGTACTATACTATACTACAGATGTACTATACTATATATACTATTAATTGTACTGTAGTATAGATTAATATTTCAACTTATATCCTATCAACACTGCATGTGAGGCTTTCCCACTTCTCTCCTTAGTGTCTTGTTTTCTCTTTTTCATCCTTGCTGATTTGATGGACAAAAATTTGAAATCTGCTTGTTGCTTTAAATCTGTAGTCTCCTGAACCTTCAAACTGTTACTTATCCATTATCATGTAAATTTAAAAAACTTTAACTCTTCCCATTGTCTTCAATAGAAATGTTTCTTGGTTACAAGCCAAAGAAACTGACTATGACTAACTTTAGCAAAAGATAATGTACTAGAAGCAAATCAGAAGAGCCATAGAATTGACAAGGGCTAAAGAATCAGCTTTTTAAAATAGTAAGTGGGGGGTTTCTAAGGGTAAGGCCAAAAAAACAGCAGCAATGGTCCCTAAGCAAGAAAGATTTGATCACAGATGCAATGAATAACCTTTTGCCACCCTTTGTGTCTTTCACTCAAAATTCCAAAGTCCTGAGAAAAAGAAGTGTCTGTTTGGCCAGGTCTAAATCACATGCCCTGACCCCCTCAGTTTCCACAGTGGGAAGTGAGTTCAATCTCTCATGAAGTATACAAACAATGGAGATTCTCCAACCAGGACACAAGAGTTCTATTAAAGACAGACTGGGATGCTGAATTGCCCCCAACTTGGCAAGTATAAATGGGGAAAAAAATGCTTATCACCTAACAAACTTTTTTCTATAACTGAAGATTGGATAAAGAATACTGAGTGGATTTTCCTTCAGGCTGATGCTCTGGGTATCCTTAACCTGGGTAGGTAGATTTTTTTATCAAATATTTTGGACATATGTATCTTCAGCAAAAGTTAGTATGCAAATAAACACTTGAGTTTATACTTCTAATATATTAATTTCAATTGGGTATTGAAAATTTAAATTCCCCTAGTGAATCCAAGGACTGCACTAAGATTACAAAAATCCATCTTAATAATACTCCAAAGGGAAGAAATTGCTTTCATTAAATGAATTCTACAAGCATAGGTTTGAGACTCAGCTAACAAAACAAAACAAAAAATCATTATGATGTTACAAAGTTACCTAATCAAAAGAGACAAATCTATGAATCTATTTGTATTTTAAAAATGAGGCTTGTGGCGCCTGGGTGGCTGGATCGGTTAAGCGTCCGACTTCAGCTCAGGTCATGATCTTGTAGTTCATGAGTTGGAGTCCTGTGTCAGGCTCCGTGCTGACAGCTTGGAGCCCTGAGCCTGCTTCGCAGTCTACGTTCCCCTCTCTCTGCCCCCCCACTCTCTGCCCCTCCCGCACTCACACTCTGTCTCGCGCTCTCTTTCAAAAAAAGTAAACATTAAAACAATTTTTTAATTAAAAAATGGGACTTAATTTTGTGTTTTTAGCCTTTTTGAGTGGCTATAAGACACTTAGTTTGCTAGAATTATTTACTTATCAGTCAGTGGTTTAAAGTTCATAAATATAGTTTCAAAAATGGTAGAGAAAATGTCTGACTCCACTGTATACCTTATTCTAAAGTAGTCACCCTGATCCTTGTCAAAACTTGGTTAGCCAGAATGGAAATTACATCTGAGATGAAGGACAATATTGTAAATCATCAGGAAAAAAAAATTATAGGACATTACAGAATGAGGACGTCTTAGATCTAATTAAAATAATGTCAAGTATCACAAAACTTATTTTTAAAATCTGTGAGTATTTTGGCAAAAGGAGGGATGAGGATTCCTGCTATTTGCAGGAAGGAAGTTGACAACTGCTCTCCCACTCATAGCTATTTTTCTGAAACTGTAAATTGTAACCACCTTAATACATTACATTTAGTTCCAAATAATTTTGGTTAGAGCTATTTCCTGAAACAAAATCCACTCTCAAAGAACAAAAATTCATGACCAAGGATATTGGGTCTATAATTCAACTTTCCACTGCAGCTCTATCTCAGTGTAAGAATGTAATGGTCATGCACACAAAAGTATTCTGGCCCACGTGGATTCTATTTTTACTTTATGTGGGAAAATTTGTCTCAGTATACACATAAGTCTTGGCTAATATTAGAGCATCTTTGAGAGATTTCATCCATCAGAACAGAAGTTATTCTGAGATAAATGACCCCCCCTCCCAAACCTTAGTGATTACAACACAGGCATCTACAGATCTGGTCCATGTGATCCTCCCCTGGAATCCCAGCCTTACAGAATATCTCCTATCGGGAACATCATAGGTTGTTGTATTACCACCAGAGAAACAGAACATAAAAAATTCTACCCAGAAACTACATCAGCAAGGCAAGTCACCTAGCCTCACCGGAGTTCAAGAAGGTGGCAATACATTATCCTTATTCAGGGAGAGTAACAAATATTGGGAAACAATCAACTACAGATATGTGCTTATTTTTTAAGTGTTGACAAAATTATGTGTTTGAGCCTAGAAAATTAAGGACAAGATCCACCAAAACATTTGCTACTTTTGGGAGACATCTTGGATACTCTGGATGTCACACTCTGTTCTCTTTCAAACTTCAACTGAACATCTTCCTAATGTCTACTAACTACTAATGATCTATTAACATCTATTATGAAATAGGTGACATTAATATACAATTAAACGTTGTAGGTCCCCTAAAACCATCACTAGACTAGTTACACAACTTTTTATCTTCCGAGAAGTAGGAATGTCCTTTTCAAGATGGAGACTATAAACTACTTTTTTTGCTTCTCTCCATATCCTACAGTAAACCTAAATTAAATAACTTAGATTATATCAAGGATCAACCAAACATGTGGTGGGTTGCGTCCCATCTTCCTCTACCTACCCATCAAATTTGCTTACCTGCTAATTAGCGTCAAGAATTTTTAGATAGTTTTAAGTTCTGAAAATTTACCTGCCTATACCTATATCATGTGTTGGTATGGCAAAATTCTAATTTTTTTTTCTATTTTAACTCATGATATTCCTCATCATAAAGATACTTAATTACTAAGATGTTTGATGTGTGTGTATCAATGAACACATTTTGTAGGTGCCTAATGATTAAAGCTAAAATAAAGCCCAGCATAAACTACAAAATGCTAGCTGATGTCACATAACAGGCATACACAGGTTGTACTGCACAGGAAGTTTAAGGAACCACTTAGAAGCCATCTATTAACTACAAAAGAAGAGAGAAGAAAAGAGAGTTTATTTTGTACTGGTTTTTTATTTTATTTTTTTTTAGAGAGAAAGCAGAAGCCAGGGGGCGGGAGGGAGGAAGTAGAGAGAGAGAGGGAGAGAGAATCTCAAGCAGGCTCCATGTCCAGCACAAGCCTGAAGCAGGGCTCCATATCATGACTGTGAGATCATGACCTGAGCTGACAACCAAGAGTTGGTTGCTTAACCGACTGAGCCACCCATGTGCTCCCCCCACTTTTTAAGAGAGAAAGAAAGAGAGCATGCGGAGGGGGAGAGGGGGAGAGAGAGAATCTGAAGCAGTCTCCACACCCAGCATGGAGCCTGTGTTTTTTATTTTCAATTTCACATTTAAAAATGACAAGAGGGTCCCTTCAGAGATATTGGCACTAAATTTGATAAAACTGGTAAAAGTACATTGATAAGCTAATTTGTTTGATGGATAAGAGAAATAATGAATAAATTCATACAAGAAAAATTAATAAAAATATTAAATGTTTTATTTATCCATAATTAAGAAAATATAAATTTTTTCTTGTTTCTAATTGACACAGAATTTTTAAAATTTTGAATAGGTAATTCAAAATATGTGAATATGTGCCTATTATATAGAGCTAAAAATTATCATTTCAATGTGAATCTCCTCAATATAACCTATGTTGTATTCTTACCAAAAAACATTAACCTGAATCTAATCATTAGGAAATAATCAGAAAAATCCCAGTTGTGGAACATTCTACAGGACAATTACCTTGGCTTGGACTCTTCAAAAATACAAAGATCCTGATAAAATAAAAATAGTGGGACTAGAAATATTCTAAAGGAGACTATTTAGACTTTTAATCTCCTTTAATCTAATAATAACTATGTGCAATGTATAATCCTTGATTAGACTCTGGATTGAAAGGAAGGAAGGGAAGGAAGGAAGAGGGTAAGGAGAGAGAGAGAAGGAGAGAGGGAGGAAGGGAGGGAAGAAAGATATATAGCTATATTAAGGGTATTTGGGGGATAATTGAGGAAATTTGAATATGGACTATATTTTAGAAACTATTATTATATTCATTTTAAATTCTGGGGAAAATACTATTAAGATTTTGTAGGAGTGAGACACATACGAACATGACAAAGAATAAAATATCATGGAGACTCTTAATTATAGAGAACAAACCAAGGGTTGATGGAGGGAGATGGGTGGGAGTCAGACTAGATGGGTGATGGGTATTAAGGAGGGCATTTGTTCTGATGAGCACTGGGTGTCATATGTAAGTGATGAATCACTGAACTCTACTCCTGCAACCAAGATTCACTGTATGTTAACTAAAATTTAAATTAAAAAAAAAGAATAAAATATAATGATGTCTGCAACTTACTTTCAAAGGATTTAGCAATAATAACAACTGATTTTAATACAAGCCATGATTATAGCCCAAAACCACATTGAAATCTCTATATAATGAAGTCATATATATTAAAATATCTTTATGCTTGAGTTATTATCTTCCCTCAAAAGACACGGGGAGTTTAAGGGGCACTTCTCTAAAATGTTGTTTTTTCAAAACAAAATAATTTTTAATGTGATTTCTTCGAGATATAAGAAGTGCCAAAGAATCGCCAAACCTAATGCAAAATCCAGTAAGTTACTAAAGTAGCAAACCAATCGCTTATTGATAAACTCCTTCAGATTCAAGGATTCCATGCAAACAAACCCACTGGCAAATATGAGATAAAGAAACACATGATTTCTTCAAATGTTGGTTTCTGTAGTCAAAACAAGGACTGAGTAGGAAAGACAGATATGAGAGCATTAAAGCCAAGTACGTACTATACAGGTTAAGAAGGCCAAAATAATAGATTTCAAGACCCTTTCAGATATTCTGGAATAGGTTCAGACACCAAGCACTTACCAGCTAACACTTTACTGGTGAAAATGCAAGAAATATTCAAGAAGAGTAACCATGAGGGAGGAAAAATAAAGTAGTAAGGCCATAAAAAGGTCATAAAGACAAACTTTTCCTACTACCTTTTTTTCTAGGATCAGCCCCAGCACCCACATAAAACTCTCTCTGGATTCCTTTTCATTGTACACTACACAATGATCTCATGTCATCTTTGGCATATGTGCATAGGTTACTGATTTGTTCTAACTCCCTGTTGCCAAACAATAGGAAGAGTAGAGAGAGTTAAGTTGCAATGTCTTAGGTCTACAAATGGGACCATTTGGAAAAGCAGTTTTCCTGTGGAACCTGTCTTCTCTGACTGAAACCTATTCAATAAGACTGTTCGTTCCTGACCTCCTGCCCCCTTGACACTGATCTGTCCTAAAGAGGATGCCAATATATTGTCTGTCAAATTTATATTAGAAAGCCATAGCATAAGGTCCCTATTTCTATATTGCACACAATGCTTTATGTCAAAGTTTGATAAACATGAAATCACATTTTCAAAGGTTAAAAAACAAGTGTCAGTCAGTCAAAAATAGTTGACCACTGTGAGTGTCTCACTGGTTGACCTTGAACTCTTCCATGACTCTGAGGTCAATGATATGTCATTAGAGGAGAAATTTCTTATAGATTTATAAGCTCACTTCTTTGACTATTATCTTGCCATTAGAAACAATTTTAAGTTGTCCATTTTCAAACACCTACCTACTGAAAGAAAACATAAAAGCTATAAAGGGATCAATCTTCTTTTCAATTGTGCAGAGAACTAACAATTTTCATGCAATGAAATTGATGTTAATAGGAGTTATACATGCATATCTGCAAGACAAAGAACCCTAAGATTTCAATGGAATCTAAGACTCAATAAAAGAGAGAAGGTAGAAGAAAAACAAAGAAATTTTCAGTATTTACCATAGACTTCTTTTCTACCTCTATTTTATTTATATAGATTAGAAGAAAGTTAGCAGGTAGAATTATGCAAGTATCTACAAAGGTCTGATAGAATTGTGAAGTTCATCTTTTATTATATTATGGCTTTCGTATGCCATTTAAATATTGCTCTTAGATTTATCAAATGCCACACAAATGTATATTAATTAATGCTATGCAAAGATTGTCAGGTTCAGTTTTTAATATTGAATACTAAGGGATTAAATACAATCCAAGACAGAGTTACTCTGTTTAGGTGATAGAAAGTGTCATGTACAATTAATTACTTTCAAATGCAGTTCTTACCTAGAAATAGTGTTTTGTTGGATAGTTTTTGTTAATTTGTTTATTTGGTTTTGCCTACCTGAGAAAGACATAAAGAAGAAATAAATTTGCATTTCTCTTTCTTCACTTTCTCCAATATCAAAATTATGAGCAATCAAGAGAGATTTTAAACCAATAGCACAGATCTACTGCAAACACTCACAGATGATTATAAAGAACATCTTTTCATTTTCTCCATTTTTTGAAAATTAAAAGTTAGCTTATCCTCCCAGGAATGCACAATAGATGTAAAATATATCTTATATTTTCTCAACTATGATTTAAAAGAAAGTGCTATCCTCAAGTGTTCTGCCGAGGTACAAGGGCATAACTTTAGGCTTCTGTTCCTAAATATTTCTTAAGCTATGTGTTTCAAATGTTTTATAGCCATGTGATATTCTGTACTGTGTCTTTCATATTAGCTGAAGTGTGACTGAAAATAATGCCAGGCAGCTTTATTATTTAGCCAACACAGTTCTTTAACTCATTTGAGTTTCCAACTCAAATAATCAACTTCATTACACTTTAGTGTCTATGTACATTTCCTTACTGTTGTTTGTTAAGACTTAAGTAAAGATGGTCACTGAGGGGAAGACAGCCCTTAAATCCTATATTTAGGAACTTCAGACTCACATCTACTTGCAGGAGAAATACATGACAGATCTATTGTTCTGTATTAGCAGGACATTGTCCCAGTATATGAACACATGCAAACTACTCAGGAAGGCCTTTGAATATTTAAGGCAAGACACTAGTGGCTCATCCCAGTGGGAACCACAGAAAAGGGGAACCTGATTAAATTTAATGTCATTGTCACTTTTTTTTCATTGCGAAGAATTATATAGGTAGCCATAGCTACCACACTGTTCAGACAGCATGACCACAATATTCCCCCTCAGAGGTTGGCGTCAAGGACTGAATTATTCACTCGAAGAATGTGATTCATTGCTGGATGTGGTTCTTACAAGATTAAAAGAGTCATCAGTATATAAAATGCACATACACACTCTGGGGGCAAACGTAAAACAAACCATTGTAACCTTTTGATCACTGATTAGGCTTTATAAGAATAATATGTTAAAAATTATACATACTTATTCTTTAGTTTAATTTGGACTATGAGTTCAGTCTCTTTTCCCTTTTTTTCCATTTAAAAATCAACTTGAAGTTTAAAAGTTTTATTACAAAATGTTGGAGGAGGTTAGAATGAGATTCTCTTCTTATTCTTATTCCCTTTAAAAGGGAAGTCATTGACTCAATACTAGTTTTGCTCCTCTATGGTATGCATACCATCTCTGGGTAAAAACTACTAATTTACAAAAGATAGATTGTTTAGCAACAGCAAATAAGCATTATAATCATCTAACAATGTTCACCATATATGCCAATATCCTTTATCAAAATGGAGTTTCTCTTAAGTCTCTAAATTTACAATTTTTCTTGTCTTAGGTAAATATTTTCAAGTGTGCAGAATCATTTTTAAACATATATTTCACCTAGTTAAGTCAAATAAATATGTTTTTAAGTAAGAGCATAACTTCAGACAGTTTTTGCTTACTTGTCTTATCTAACCTAATAACATTATCTCTCGCAGAAGACAAAATGTACTGTTATTTTAGCCATCTGTGCTAAATTCCTTACACTTCCTATCTTTTTTACTAATACCAGGCCCTGCTCTTTAAAAGGCAGTATAAAAGTGAATGCTAGCTACTGCATAAGGTAGTCCACCAAGGAAGTAATTGGTGGCTTTTGATAAACTCAGGGGACTAGTAACAAGCTTTCATTTGCAGAATGTCAGTTCATCAGTTCAAACTCAGTCTATGCAGGCCTGACTGAAAGCCGTGCCACCTGAGTGTCACTCACTGGAGTTTGTAATACGAACTGGAGGCAGACTCAGTCTGATTAATGGTGGACACAAGTCTACAACCCAGCACCCACCATCATAATTGGCTCCCTCGTTTGAAGTTTCAGGAGACTGAATGGGCAATGGAATTTGAACTACCAACTCATTCTAGTCTGACCAGGGAAAGATGAAGGCTCCCTGGTGGGGCTACTTGGAGAAGCTAGTAATGCTGCTATTGTGTCTTAGACCTGTCCTATAGATAAATAGAGAGCTTTCCTCTGTACAAGTACGCACTTAGGCACCTTTAAAACACCAAATACTTCATTCTGCATATACATGGTTTCAGTAATGTTCTTTTATGACTGCGTTCAAAATAAAAATGTATTGAGCTTCTTTATTTGTTTTAATCTTTATTTGTTAAACTTAGTAACAATTTCATTAAAGAATATCGATTATATAAGAACTTAATTTGTACTAATTAAAGCCTAATCACATTACCTTCCAGCAAGACTTCATTTGCTGAGCTGAAATCACATTTAGAATTTTCTTAAATGCAATCTTATTCCACAGTATGAAAACATGTTGATGTCAAATTCAGAGATCATAATTTCTTTCTATTTAAAAAAAAACTGTGTAGATTCTACATATTGATTATTTAAATTAGATACCTACTGAGATATCACTTTATTGAGAGTTGGGTTGATTTACCATAGAATTTATGAGAAGACAACTGTAAGCAGAAAAAGCTTTGGAGATGCAACTTTGCCCTTGAAATACCAATGGATATTTTCCTCGGTGAAATGTTAAACAATGTGCCTTCAACAATAAACTGACAATGCCTTTCCTGAGGCTTGTGGTGTGGTCACGGTGTTGATCTTGTCTTTTCTTCTTAATGTGCTCCCATACCAGAGACACTACAATGGTCATTCACAAAAACTACAGTACGGAGAAGTTTAAGATGCTTCTTCTGTAATGTTTCTTTCTTCTATCTGCAGCTGGGGGTTTACAGCTGGTGTCTTTTTTTTTTTTTTCTTTTTTGGTTACCTGAATGGATTTCCGCTTCTTAACTGTACCAGCTTGCCATTCATTGTGACCATAGGTTCAATCAGAATATTTTAATGTCCTTTGGCTTCTGAGTTACCTTTCACCCTTCAAATAGTTTTAAAGTTAGTTTTGCTAAATGTTGAATATTTTTCTATCTAGTGCCCTCAGATATATTCCTTTATAATTATCCAAAACCCTCTCACCTAATAAAATGACTAATACTTACAAATAAAAATGGTAGAGAAAGTTTTTAACTAAGGTCTATATGTACAGAATTTTTCTTTTCAAAAAGCTATCAACAGAACAGAGGTTATTAAAAATGAAATTATTCAGTCTCAGACAGTTTTCTCATATTGCATCTGCAAATGTTTATGGCAATTACAGAAAAAAAGGAAAAATAAGGCATAAAATAACTACAATTAGGCTGTACGCTTCTTAGTCTATATTCTATCTACTACTAGCAATGGAAAAGACTCAGTTCAAGGTCACTACTAGGATTGTCTGAAAGCAGATATTGACACAACCATAAACTTGAGTATTTTTAATGACTCTGTGACCTGCATATTTATCATTACAATAGCTACCCTTTGTAGTGTCCTTACTATGTATTACGCACTATACATAGTACTTTACATTATCATATTAATTCTCACATTATTAAACCTATGCAGTGGGTTCAAATATGCCCATTTCACAAATGAAGAAACTAGTGACTAGATGGGCTAAGTAAATTGCCTAAGGTCCATAATGATATAGAAGAATTCATCTGCTTGACTTCAGAACATTTGCTTTTAAATGTTATGTTTTACAGCATTTCCATATTTATATACACAATTGGATATTCATCAGCTGTAAATTTTTCTGATAAACTGCTATTCAAATATTATTCCTTGCATAATCTCCCCTGGCATTTCTTAATATTGGCTTCAATTTGTTTTTATTGACAAATTTTATACCTACCAAATAGGTGATCTTGGGTATGTCATTTCATCTTTCTGGATCTCAACATTCTCATCCCAAAAATGAGCTAAATGAACCAGATAAGTTTTTAAAAGTCTGTATTATTTAGCTTCTGCTGCATAACTGACCATGCCAAAACTCAATCACTTAAAACCAATCGTGTATTATTAGCTCATGATTTTGTAGGTGAGAAAGTTGGATGGAGCTCAGATAATAGTTCTTCTGCTGGTCTTGGCTGGGTTCAATTACGTATGTGGGATAACCAACTATCTCAGCTTGTCTGGGACTGAGGTAGTTTTGAGGACATGAGATTTTCAGTGCTAAAACTGTACAAGTTCCAGGTAAACCAGGATGAGCTGATCACCCTACATATATCTGGGGTCAGCTGGTATGGAGACTGGCTGGAAACAAGAAGGTAAGTGAGCTGCAAGTATGATCATTCACAGACTCATTCACATAGTGGTAAAATATAGGATTCCCCAGAGCAACAAGAGAGGCAAGTCCCAAAGAACAAAATCTCTATTTCTATTACATTTGCTACTATCCCATGGTTCAAAGTAAGTCCTATGGACCTGATTCAAATAATCAAAGAACAGATTCCATCTCTTTGTGGAAGGCTATACAAAGTCACACTGTAAAGGAAAAAGAGGTATATAAAGAGATAGAAATAATTTGTAACCATTTTTGCAATCTACTACAGAGTATTTGCTGCCCTGAAATCAGGATTCCTATGCTCATTGACATCTGTCCAAAAGCATTCATGGGAGTGACAGAAGTTAAGTGACAGAAGTTGTAGTCTATTGTGGCTATACTGCCCTAAGTAAACCATATGGCTAGTTAACTTGTCCGAGAACCACTTATCCCACTTGGTGAGTAAACTTGGACCCCTTAAGGGAGAAACAGACAAGAATTAAATTTTCAGTGATGATACTTGTATTATCTTTCTTCTCTTAACTTCCGTGAACAGATTAAGTCTGAAATTGGGATTAAATCTTAAAATTGGGATTATGTACACTGAGTAGCATTTTTATATAATTTCAGCTGTGTATTAAAAGGGCCCCAAAAGGGTCAGTGAAGCAGGACAATCTAAACTGAGGGCCACCTCGGGGCGCCTAGGTGGCGCAGTCGGTTGAGCGTCCGACTTCAGCCAGGTCACGATCTCGTGGTCCGTGAGTTCGAGCCCCGCGTCAGGCTCTG
Organism: Acinonyx jubatus; assembly: GCF_027475565.1. Classification (NCBI taxonomy): domain Eukaryota; kingdom Metazoa; phylum Chordata; class Mammalia; order Carnivora; family Felidae; genus Acinonyx; species Acinonyx jubatus. Next base: position 124,438,167 of record NC_069382.1, on the reverse strand, counting down.
GGCTGATGGCTCAGAGCCTGGAGCCTGTTTCCGATTCTGTGTCTCCCTCTCTCTCTGCCCCTCCCCCGTTCATGCTCTGTCTCTCTCTGTCCCAAAAATAAATAAAAAACGTTGAAAAAAAAATTTTTTTTAAACTGAGGGCCACCTAGTAATAATTGTTTCCCATTTTAAAAAGATCTTTGTGGGGGCGTCTGGGTGGCTCAGTCGGTTGAGCGTCCGACTTCAGCTCAGGTCACAATCTTGCGGTCCGTGAGTTCGAGCCCGCGTCAGGCTCTGGGCTGATGGCCCAGAGCCTGGAGCCTGCTTCCGATTCTGTGTCTCCCTCTCTCTCTGCCCCTCCCCCGTTCATGCTCTGTCTCTCTCTGTCTCAAAAATAAATAAATGTTAAAAAAAAAAAATTAAAAAAAAAAAAGATCTTTGTGTTACAAAACAGATAAACATAAGAGAAGGAAGCAAAAAAATATATATAAAAACAGGGAGGGGGACAAAACATAAGAGAAAGACTTAAATATGGAGAACAAATAGAGAGTTACTGAAGGGATTGTGGGAGGGGGATGGTCTAAATGTGTAAGGGGCATTAAGGAATTTACTCCTCAAATCATTGTTGCACCATATGCTAACTCGGATGTAAGTTTAAAAATAAGTAATCAATAAAAATAAAATAAAATAAATAAATTAATTAATTAATTAAAATAAATAAGATCTGTGTGAAATGAAGGAAAAGGAAATGAAATTATTTTTATAAAAAGTGTGTAAGTACATGTGTACCATGTATCTATACATGTATAAACTTATGGGTATTGTATATATAACATATATCTTCTTCTTTTTTTAAGTTTATTTGTTTTGAAAGAAAGTGAGAAAGCACAAGTTTAAGGAGGGGCAGAGAGAGAGAAACAGAGAATCCCAAGCAGGTTCCACACTGACAGTGCAGAGCCCAACACAGGGCTCAAACCCATAAACCATGAGATCATGATCTGAGCCAGTCTGATGGTTAACCAACAGAGCTACCCAGGCACCCTACATATGTCTTCTTTTTATATTGTATTTGTGTTGTAATTTATCTTATATATAATATGGAAGTGAGGCAGATAATAGTATGCAGATAACAAGTGAAAGTAAAGAAATAACTTGATGCAGTAAAAAAACAAAGAGTAGAGGAGAATGTAGTGAAAGGCAAACAGATGTCCCATTAAGAGAAAGAAACTATTACTAACTTTAGCTGATTAGTTTCAAGTAGAATTGAGACCTAATATTCCCTTTTGCTTTTGAAAAGAAGTGAGAAATACACAATTTCTCTTTTAAAAATGTTGAAAACTGAAATTTTTTAAAAGAATTTTTAACAGTATAAGCTAAAAAAAAATACATCGAGAGCTGAATTCCAGCCAAAGCCACCAATTTCCAACTTTTATTTTAGTTAATGTGGATTATTTCCTAATCAAAATATGAAGTCAGGACAAATATTTGGGGGAAATTTACTGATCTATGAGTTTACTAGGTATGGTGTATTTGTTATCTAATGCTATTTACATATTACCAGAAATTTAGCAGCTTAAAACAACACATTCATCATCTCACCATTTCAGTAATTTAGAATTCCATGCTGTGCCTAGTTCCCTGCTTAAGATCTTACAAGGTTGAAATCAAGATGCTGGCTGGGGCTGCAATCTCATCAAAGGTTCAGAATCCTTTTCCAGGCTCACTGGTTATTAAAAGAATGTAATTCCTTGCAGTTGTAGGACTGAGGTCCTACTTTTTTCCTTGCTGTCAAGTGGAGCCATCCTCAGCTCCCAGAGGCACCCCTTACCTGCCTGGCATATGTCCCACTCCACATGGCAAACATGGCAGTTTGCTTCTTCAAGGCCGGGAGGAAAACCTTTCCCTCTCTTGTAAGAGTTCACCTGATTAGGTCAGACTCATCCCAAGTAATCTCTCTTTTGATTAACTCAAAGTCAATTGACTAGGGATCTTAATTACATTTGCAAAATCCTTTCTGCCATGTAATGAAACATAATCACAAGAGTAACATCCTATCATATTCCCGAGTTCTGTTCACATGCAAGGGGAAGGGATGAATTAGAATGTGTACACCAGAGGATGGGAATCTTGAGGGCCATCTTAGAATTCTGCTTACCACATACAGGAAACACTAGTTTAGACAATTATGATTCTCTAGATTAATATACAGGTGCGGAATATGTTTTGTGCTCTGATCTGCTTAAGAATTACCTTTACCAAGACGTAATATTTCTAGGCTTTTGTTGTGTCACTTGCTTTTAATGAAAAATAATCTAAGACACAGTCTTTTGAAAATTATTTCTTCATGTTTTGTAGAAATAGTGAAATTATTGTCCAAATTATACTCTATGATCCTTTTAAGAAGCTCCATATGAGGAATTTCTTTTAATACTTGCTGGGAGATATTTTGCTTTTCTTGAAGAAGTGAAAACAAAAACAAAAACAAAAACAAAAACAAAACAACAAAAAAACTCTTTCTTACACTAGAAATATAAATTGTATAAATTAACTTTATCTTTCTTTTCCTTTTGACTGCCATGAAACATATTGCCAAATTTAAATGGGCCTTTATTGTCTATGTATAGTGGATGGAGAGTCTTCATTTGTAAATTTGCATTCATATTTTTCTACAGCTGGTTTTAATTCTTAATTTTATTATTTTTTATTATTTTTTAATGTTTATTTCTTTTAGAGAAAGAGACAGAGAATTAGCAGGGGTGGGGAGGCAGAGGAAGGGGGAGACACAGAATCCAAAGCAGGATCCAGGCTCTGAGCTGTCAGCACAGAGCCCAACGCAGGGCTCGACCCAGGAACCATGAGATCATGACCTGAGCCAAAGTTGGATGCTTAACCAACTGAGCCACCAAGGAGTCCCTTAATTGTATTTTTTTTAATGTTTATTTATTTATTTTTGAGAGAAAGAGAGATAGAGACCAAGCAGGAGAGAGGCAGAGAGAGAAGGAGACAGAATCCCAAGCAGGCTCTACGCTGCCAGTGCAGAGCCTAACATGGGGCTTGAACTCACAAACCGTGAGATTATGACCTGAGCCATAATCAAGAGTCAGAGGCTTACCAACTGAGCCATCCAGGTGTCCCAATTCTTAATTTTATATATTTAATATTTTTGTTGTGGTCATCTCAAATCAAAGAAGAGATACATGACAAATACATAGATTAGATAAATGAAGGGGGATAGAAAATAATAGATTAAAGATAAATAGAATACATAAATAGTGATGAGAGAAAGAGTCAAAATAAAGATCATGTATTCTCATGATACAGGCTACCTATTCAATTCCATAAATGTATTTACTTGTCATTGTACCAATATCTCGCAATTCTGTTTTAACAGCAGTATAACAAACTTTATAGTCTAGTAGTGTCTTGTTTTCACATTGATGTAATTCTTTTGTAAAAAAAAAATCCGTAATAAAATCAAAAATCAATAACTTCAATATAAATATTAGCATTAATGTTTGCTAATGAATTCTTTTTTTTTCTTTCAACCAGTTTTCTACTCTCTTTGAACATGTTGAATCTGATGCCTTATAAATGCAACATACCTAAGTTTGAAGATAGTGTCCCATTCTTGCTTACATTTTTCTAGATGCATTAGACCAATTTTAAATCTATAGAGCTGCTTACTTCCCTTATAGAATGTTTCTACACTACATTCTTATAACCGTATTCACTTATAGCATTAGACTCCATCCTTCACCACATATACACTGTCCACCTTATCAGAAGAAAAAAGAGTAGTTCAGATAACTATAAGGTATTTTGTTTCTAAATTTATCTTTTATTTTTACACCTCTTAAAATTTTAAGTACAATAAGGAATAATTAATAATAAAATCTAAATATAAACAATTATATAGGGTAGTTCAGTCAGTTAAGCATCTGGCTCTTGGTTTCAGCTCAGGTCGTGATCTCACAGTTCATGGGTTTGAGCCCCATGTCAGGCTCCGCACTGACAGTGTGGAGCCTTCTTGGGATTCTCTCTCTCCCCCTCTCTCTCTGCCCCTCCCTCACTTGTACACACTCTCTCTCTCAAAATAAAATAAACTTTTTTTAAAAAACGTAGGTTATTTTAAAAAGATTATATATACTATCAAGATGAATATTTCAACTCTGACTGTACCCTAAGACATTTAGTTCTCTAAAATCAATATAATAATCTTTTAATAGTTATTTAGATGCACGCTGAAGTCATTAGAAGTCTAAGGCTCTGAGATACCCCTAATGAATTCAAATCTTTACTCCCACCTTGTACAAATAGCTTATTTCAGATCTATGGCAGGGAGAGGATAGAAGGTGGGTCTGGTACATTTTGTGCCAGAAAGCAAGGAAGCGCCCAAAGAATAATGGAGTTATGTCAAAAGGACACAAGTGCCAGTCGAAGAGGTTCCCACTGGCCATAATTTGACACAATATGAGTATCAGAAATAATTATAACAAATGAAATAGAGAAAAGAATTTTTTAAAATTTTGTTTAATGTTTACTTATTTTTTGAGAGAGAGAGGGTGACAGAGCATGAGCAGGGGAGGGGCAGAGACAGAGGGAGACACAGTATCCAAAGCAAACTCCAGGTCCTGAGCTGTCAGCACAGAGCCTGACACGGGGTTCAAACTCACAGACCTCGGGATCATGACCTGAGCCAAAGTCAGACACTCAAAGGACTGAGCCACCCAGGTGCCCCATGGAGAAGAATATTTTTGAGTCCATAGTGTTACTCAGAATGGAGGCAGAGGTGGGAGTGGGGCTGGAACACACTTTGCTACAGGAAAGTTAAAAATACAAAGGAATAATAGAAAAATCATTAAGGACAGCCAGGTGGCTCAGTTGATTGAGCATCCAACTCTTGATTTCAGCTTAGGTCATCATCCCAGGGTCGTGGGATCAAGTCCAAAAGCATGGAGACTGCTTAAGATTCTCTCTCTCTCTTTCTGCTGCTCTCCCCCACTCTCTCTCTCTAAAATTAAAAAAAAATAAAAATAAGAGTAAAGAAAAATAATTAAATGGTGAAACTAGAGAAGGAGAACATGGGTGTCCATTGAACTGGTCTCTTGGCTTTTTTCCAGATTGAAAATTTTTCAAAATTAAAAAATAAATTGGTAGCAGCACAACAAAAGTGTATTTTAGGGCCCAGCATTGTATTTTTTTCTAGAAAATAAATTATATTTTCCCTTTCGAGTTATAGCTTTATTAATTTGTTGAAATACTGAGAATTATAAGAACAATTTATACATGTATAGTCAAAATATGGTCCAAAAATATATTGCAAAGCCTATTATAAAAAAATGCACTTGAACTACTTAAACTTTTGGTTAAGATTCACAACATCTTAATTTTTAACTCAAAAATTTTTAATTTTTTTCATTCAAAGCAGCATGATGAAAAAGTATGAGCTTTGGAGTTAGCCAAGCCTAGGTTTCAATCAGACTATTATCTGAATAATCTCACACAAATTAGATACCCTCGTGGAGCCTTTGTTCCTTCATCTATAAAAGAAAATGGACATGATAAAATATACACTTCAGAATTACTTTGAGGACCAAATGAGATAAATATGTAGAGCACCTGGCCTGGTAACCAGTATTCATTCTGTATAACAAGCACTGCCCTAGGAGCAGGCACCCAGCAGTGAAGAAAACAGAAAGATGTCTGTCTACCTTCTCCTCTTGGGACTCATAGTCTGGCAGAAGAAATAAAATAGACAAATTACTACATAATTACAATTGGGGAAATGATAGGAGAATGTAACAGGAGTATTTAATGTATTCATAATAAATACTTTATAATGTGTATATATATGTAGTCACACACACACCCATGTACATATATAAACATATGTATAATTCTAAGACTGATCAATTAATCATTAGAAAACCTAGAGCCAGAACTTGGGCCCTTTTTCACTTATAATCTAGCATTTCTTCTATTGAAAGTATGCTTTCTAAAAGCAGCGTTTATTGGGAAGTTTATATACAAGCTACACTTATATTGCAATTCAATTTGTAAAGGAATGTAAAAGATAATCAGTAATGATTGGATTATAGGTCTGGAAAGGAACAGAAGAGGTTATATCATTAAATGGTCACCTTCTGGGCAAGTTCTCATCTTAAACACATTTGAGAAAGATATTTTCTTTTTGGTTTATTTAAAATACATTTTCATCTGGTACATACTACAATATGCACGAAGCTGGAATATATTATGCTAAGTAAAATAAGCCACACACAAAGGACAAATACTGAATAGTTCCACTTATATGAGGTACCCAGAATAGTCAAATTCATACAGAAAGTAGATCAGTGGTTACCAGGGGTTAGGAGGAAGGGAAATTGGAGAGATATTATGTAATCAAATTTAATATGGAAAATGGAATTTTAGTATGAGATGATTAAATAGTTCTGGAGATGGATAGTGGTGGTGGCCGCACACAGTGTAAATGTACTTAATAGCATTAAACCATACACTTAAAAATGGCTAAAATGGTAAATTTTATGTTACACATAAATGTTTATTGTAGTACTAAAATACTGTAGTAAAATATACGTAACATAAAATTTATATATGTATATTTACAAAGCATGAAATTATTAATATCTGTCATCTTTGAACAAGAAGTACAGTGAACAGAAATATTGTTTGTGTAATACATCTCATTTAAATTACTTACATGTATTACTTTAGTAATCTGTAAAAATGTTTAAAATACAATTTTTCAGAATTGAATCCCTGTAAGTGTAGAAGTATGGAAAGATAGTATCAATAATACGTAGAAAAAATAATGCTTTCAAGACAATGTATGTCCAAGAATCCTCTTATCCGGGCCCCACCCTTCACACAGTGCTTCCTGTTATTCTGATCAGTATAGAAAAGGCTTCTGTGGAAGCAGAAAAGATCTGCTTAATGCCAGTACCTTCCTGAAGGTGGACAAGTTCAAGAAGAACTTGAGCATTAGACCTTGGATGGGGAGAGAACAAACTTGAAAAAAGTAACGGTGATCCTCTAAGGAAAGTGAGCATTTCACACAATATCTAGGTTCTCCTACACATTTCTTGGAAAACTTGGTGAGAATGCCATTTCATGACAAGGCATTATTTGGGACAAATGTGTTATAGGTCACAAAGACAACCAAGGCAAAACCTGAGTTTAGTGATAGTCTTGAAAGGAAGAGGAAGTTTTCTTTTGGGGTAACATTGAGGACCACCCATATTTTTAACTTCTGTTTTTTTCACCACTATTGCAGGAAGGTTATATAAAATCTCTTGATTGATCCTACAGACTAGAGGACCAAGGGGGGGGGGGGGGATGAGGAAGGGTGTGGACAGTGAAAAGAAAAGGTAAAGAGGAACTCCTGGGTGTCTCAGCTGGTTATAAGTGTCTGACTTTGGCTCAGGTCACTATCCCACCGTTAATGGGTTTGAGTCCCACATCAGGCTCTGTGCTGACAGCTCAGAGCCTGGAACCTGCTTCAAGCTCTATGTCTCCTTCTCTCTCTGCCCTTCCCCTGCTCTCTCTCTCTCTACCCCAAATAAATAAACATTTTTAAAAAAAAGAAAAGAAAAAAGAAAAGGCAAAGAAGCATATCCACTGATCAGGAAACTCAAAAGGGCTTCTGAGCACCTAAGATTTAAGCCTTTATTATCACCAAGAAACAGATAAAAGCTTTTATGGGTGTCTAAGTTTTTCCTTTTGTACCTTTGAAAGGTACACCTTTCCTTTGAAAGGGCCTGAAAAGGGAGTTATTAAATACTACTCTTTTAGGGGCACTTGGGTGGCTCAGTCTGTTGAGTGTCCGACTTCAGCTCATGTCATGATCTCACAGTTCATGGGTTTGAGCCCCACGTTGGGCTTTGTGCTGACAGCTTGGAGCCTAGAGCCTGGTTTGGATTCTGTGTCTCCCTCTCTCTCTCTGCCCCTCCCCTGCTTACACTTTGTCTGTCTCTCTCTCAAAAATAAAAACATTAAAAAAATAATAATAAATAAATAAATAATACTATTCTTTTAACAGCTGTAATTATTCAAATCATTATAAGTAAGAAACTCCCTCTATAATACACACTTTTCTCTATAGAAAAAGTATCAACACAAACTTTATTTTCCAACTTGAGATCTTTGTTTAGATATTTTATTAATACTTTATACTGTTTGAGAATTTGAGCAATAAACATATTCTACTATCAGAGTTTAGACTTTTAAGATCTTATTATTTAAGGTGAGCGCTCTACCGGCTGTCCCCTTACACCCTTGATCTAATTTTTAAAACTTATGTATTTATTTTGAGAAAGAGAGAGAGAGTGGGGGGAGGGGGGAAGAGAGAGAGAGAGAGAGAGAGAGAGAGAGAGAGAGAACACAAGCAGGCTCCACACTGTCAGCACAGAGCCTGGAGCCTGATGTGGGGCTCGAACTCACAAACCGTGAGATGGTGATCTGAGCCAAAATCAGGAGCCAGACGTTTAACCAACTGAGCCATCCAGGAGCCCCATCCTCCATCTAATTTTTTAACAGGACCCAAATCTAAACACATTCCAAACTTCATCAGCATGCATCAATTTATCTTAGCTCTAACTTGGAAAAGGAATTCTTAAGGGCTTCATTTATTACTCTCTACAGTGTCGAGAATGATGCAAACCATATTATTGATGTTCAATTATGTTCATTGCCTGACAACTTTTTCTAGGTGATTTCTGATAAAGGTACAATTTTCTTGAAAATGGAAGGGCTGAAGGTAAAGTTTATCATTAGGGCAGAGTCTGTTTATTCTTAGAATTCAATGAAAATAAATTACAGCACAAATTACAGTATTCTTACCATGTAACGTCATTCAAATGAAGAAATATGCTTTTGGGAGGACTCAGTCTTTGGGTTTCCTTCACCTATAAAAAGCCCTTGGGGCTTTCAGTACATACTTTTAAAGACAATTATAAAGAAACTAGAGGGGCACCTGGGTAGCTCAGTTAGTTAAGCTTCTGACTCTCAATTTCGGCCCAAGTCATGATCTCATGGTTCCTGAGTTTGAGCCCTCAATTGGGCTCAGCACTGATGGTGCAGAGCCTGCTTGTGAGTCTCTCTCTCTCTCCCTCTCTCTCTGCCCCCTCAGCACTCTCTTTCTCTTTCAAAATAAATAAATAAACTTAAGAAAAAAAAAGAAACAGCAATCTGTTCTTAGAACAGCTTTTGGAAAGTGTCAAACAGTATCTTGCTTTGTTTACTGGAGACCTTTTCACAAAACCACATTTTGGCTAATGTTTTCTTCTAGTTTCCTCTGGAAAATTATCACATATATGTACATTTCTCATGAATGGAGTCTTTAATAATAGATGTTATCCACCTGGGAAAAACTTACTGACAAAAAATTACAAATAACAGGAGTTTATTTTGATAACCTGGTATACAGATTTCCTGGTAGTTTCATTAATTTGTTGTTTTTGTTTTAGTTGTTTAGTTTGGTGATTTATTTGGTTGGGCTTTTTTCTCCACAATAGAATTTATTAATTTATTCAACAAATTGGCCAGTAAACTTAGTCAATCTTGTGTCAGTTATCAAGAGAAAGAAAAACACTTTTCATAGAAGTTACATTAAAAGCGGTTTATCTGCAAATTAATCCTCTGAACATATTTAGAGAAGAAAAATTTGCAGATCATTTGGCAAATCCTAGTTAACTCTAGCAACTAAAGTCAGCCTAAGTGTGATTATGAAAATTCATTGCAGATCCAGTGAAAAGATCCTCAAAAGATTGTGAGAATAGGGAAAACACAATAGTATACAGTTTTAATTATCCTAGAGAAAAATTGCTCGGGAGACTAATAATCTGGAGGAAGACAGAGGACTGGCTTCGCACTATCTTATGATTGTGTGTTGTTCATTTTATATCACCAAATGCTAATCTCAGATTACATTCCCATGAAGAGGCTGTAATTGACAATTCACAGGTACATCAAAAATTGTGACTCGATCCAATAAATATAAGCATTCTGAATACATAGTAGTCTTGTTGGGTTTGTCTCATAGCAGAGTGTGGGAGCTTGTAAGATAATGCCTTGTGCTTCTTTACTTACTGAACGTTATTCATTTCATTGTTGAATTAGCCTACCAAACATGTCAAAAAAAATTGAAAGATCTTTATTTTTTCAGTTTTAATAATCTCTAAAAACAAAATAAAATAGTAGTGCCCCTAAAGAAAATTCGGTCACAGTTTTATTCAATATAATTCTTTGAAAAGTTTTATCTCTTTTTTGTATTTTGAGAAAACTGGCTTTTTACCTGTTTTTTCTTGAAAGAGGAAACAGGGAATACACATATATTACAAAAGAGAAACAAGGAATAAACATATATGAAAAAAAGAACATGTCGTGTAAAAATTTAAATGGTAGAAGGGCCAAATGAAATCCTCTTTAGCTGCCATAGACAAAAAAAAAAAACAAAAACAAAAACAAAAAACCAAGAGCTCCAAAATGACTTGATGCTTAAAGTCAATAAATATAAGCTCCCTGTCCCCTGCTAAAGGATCTCAATAATAGAACCTTATAAGCTATCACTATTATGCAAATTTTGGATCATTAGGCATATTAATGGAGGAGGGCATCAGAGAGAGAATGTAAAGGAAAAGAATTGTGTGAGGGTCCTGTTACCAGATACAATAGCATCTGCATAAAGCTTGCCAAGTGAAAGTACTGCTTTACTCTGCAAAGGAAGTGTGGCATCTAGTGGACATTTCATTTCTGCAATACCTTAATATGTTTGCAGAGAAATAGATGTGATATATGATTGCTCTTTGTGGTTTAACTGTTGTTATTGTTCTGGTAGTTGTTGTTTTAAATAAGTCATGTTTTCATCTTCCATAAGTGTGATTTTTTTTATACTAACTTGGCAATAAAATTCAAACTGCTCATATAAAAATTTGTTTAGAATCTATGGTCCTACAAAGTGAATCTCACCTGTGTGCTTACTTTTTATTTTTAAAAATATCGCAATATGAGATTCTTAAATTATATTTACATGAAATAAAATCTTTTCTGTTTTTCTTGGAATATTAAATTTCACAAAATGTGAAATGCTTTAGGAAAGAACAAAAAATTAGTATGCAGAATGTATTGCCTTATATCACAAAAATCTTTTACAAATTGGAGATTTCAAGTATAACAGAGGTATTGAATTTGAAATCTAGATTTCTAAGGTACACATTGACTTTATTTTGGAAAACAATACTTCTTAAAGAAGGTATTTTAATTTACAAATTACCAAGTTTCAGGCTTTGTTGACCTTAGTGATTCACTGACAAAACAGTTGGATATCGTTCCAAAAAACAACAACAACAACAACAACAACAACAACAACACTTTACTTCTGAAAATTCATCATGAATTAACTTACTTAAAATACATTAACTTACTACACTATGGAGCCATATTTCAAAATTTACCTTTGTCTTGTCAAATCAGTAAAGTGTTTTTTAAAAACTTATAAGTGTACAACTTGATATTGAAAAATTTCAAAATTGTTTAGTGTTTTTCTAACATTAACTAAACTTTCAAGTTACCAAAGATTCTAGGCAACCTTTTGTCTCCTCTAAAATACTGTCTGGTGTTGATTCCTCATTGTTTCCATAGATTTGCTTGTGTATCTTGATAAGATTGAGTTGACCTTTTAACAGTAGAAAATATTGAAGAATAATTTGTGAATTTCAGGTGGGCAGGTTGAAATGGCTTGGGTTTTTCACGACTTGGGAAAATAGAAGCATATACTCTTCTGTTCATGGTTTGGTCCCCTCTAGTGGACATCAAGTAATACTGTAAATTAAAATTCTTACATAATTATCCAATGGTTAGTCAAATAATAGAAATTAACTGTAGGTTCAGCTAAGGGAAATGAAATGGATACTCCTGGGATATATTTAAATTTTGTAGTTCACATTTGACTTGGTATCTAACCATCTATTATTCAAAATGTGAGTCAAAGACCTTTAAATAATCTGTAAGTTCATGAAGAAAAGCATATGCTTCCAAAGTTAATATCTTAAAGATTTGAAAAAATAATAAAATAAGACATTTATTTATTTATTTGGAAACTTTTTTGCTTCCTTATTTCCATGGTAGTTAAATAATAATGCATATTTTGTTCCATGAGACTTTTGTAAATTTGGGAACACCACTTCCTAAAAGATAACTCACTCTAGGGGCACCTGGGTGGCTCAGTCGGTTAAGCGGCCAACTTTGGCTCAGGTCATGATCTCGCGGTCCGTGAGTAGGAGCCCCGCGTCGGGCTCTGTGCTGACAGCTCAGAGCCTGGAGCCTGCTTCAGATTCTGTGTCTCCTTCTCTCTCTGCCCCTCCCCCATTCATCCTCTGTCTCTCTCTGTCTCAAAAATAAATAAACGTTAAAAAAAATTTTTTTGGGGGGGCGCCTGGGTGGCTCAGTCGTTAATCGTCCGACTTCAGCTCAGGTCACCATCTCGCGATCTCGCAGTCCGTGAGTTCGAGCCCCGCGTCGGGCTCTGGGCTGATGGCTCAGAGCCTGGAGCCTGCTTCCGATTCTGTGTCTCCCTCTCTCTCTGCTCCTCCCCCGTTCATGCTCTGTCTCTCTCTCTGTCTCAAAAATAAATAAACGTTAAAAAAAAAATTTAAAAAAAAATTTTTTTTTAAAAAGATCACTCACTCTTAAGATTATGCAGTGGTTTATAAAGTGTGCGACAGTATTTCTTTTTTTTTTTTAATTTATTTATTTATTAATTTTTTAGTGGTTCCAGGAATAGAATTTAGTGATTCCTAACTTAAATATAACACCCAGTGCTCATCCTAACAAGTGCTCTCCTTAATGCCCATCACCTATTTAGCCCATTCCCCAACCCAACACCCCTCCAGCAACCCTCAGTTTGTTCTCTGTATTTAAGGGTCTCTTATGGTTTGCCTCCCTCTCTGTTTTTATTTTATTTTTCCTGCCCTTCCTCTTTGTTCATTTGTTTTCTTTCTTAAATTCCACATATGAGTAAAATCATATATTTGTCTTTCTCTGACTGATGTATTCTGCTTAGCATAATACATTCTAGTTCTATCCTGTGCAACAGTATTTCTTAACAAGAAAGCCCTTCTTTCCTATATAATGATACTCCTTAGCATATAATATTCCCTTCACACTTCTCTGGAATACAAGAATGAATGAGAAGATAAAATGGAAAGAACCATAACTATTTAGATTTAATAAAACTTGCTCTTAACAAAATGTATAATAACATGTTTTAAAAAAAGGGAATAGAAGGGAGAGGAGGGGATAAAAGGGGAAGGGAGGAAAGATTGGAATTGCTCTACAACCTTAGGGAAAGGGAGGGATTGTCTGCTGTGTGCATTTCAGCACCATACTGTGCAAACAATTATGTCAAAATACAACAATGTGACACAAACGCATTGCACATACATAGCTGCAAATGGCTTCACTATCAATTACAACAGCGTTTCTACCAGTATTAAGTATGAATGTTTTCCACAATGTCTAAAGCACTATGTAAATATAAGGTAGTTCTATTAGTATTTCTGTTTTTAGCAACAGTGATAACAGCTAAAACTTATAGTCTTACTAACAAAATGCTAGACACAGGTTTAAGTGGTATATTTACATTAATTTGATCCTCAAAACAACCCTACAAAGTTTTAACTTTATTTTATATATGAGAAAAATGAGACACAAAGCCATTGATTGCCCAAAGCCACACAATTAGGAACTGGTAGAGAGTAAGGTTTTAGCCACAAATCTTAGATCCTAAATCTGTGTGCTTAACCTTTGAATCTCTTGAAAATAACATTAGTAATGTAAATAAAGGCAATAAGAATAGCAATAAGAATCTGGAAAGCAAATGTACTAAGTGTATACAGTAGAACAAAATTATTGTGACCTCTATTTTGGGTGAATCCTACCTCAAAATTACAAACATCACCATCATACATTATAGATGTTGATATTCTCCTTTAGGTTTATTTTTACAGTTGAAAAACCAAGTAGCAAGAATGCCCTTGTTGAATTGGCTTGTTGCTATAGATAACCATGTAGAATGAAAACAAAAATGACAAGGCTTTGTACCAACTCGTAACAAGAAAATAATGTGTTAATCCAAGATACTTATTTTTTTAAATGCTTTTTTTTTTAAAATAGTGAACTACTTATAACCTTTCAAAAACATTGGATTAAAGAGAGATTTATCTTTTTCTTTAAAAACAGCTTGCATGCAAAGGTCTGGAAGTTCCCCAGTTCTGAGTGATAAAAGGTGCAGGTTTATACAAATGTTGTATTCTTCAGGGATATTTGGAAGTGGATTAGTTATATCAAATGTTAAACAATATTAATTTCAAGTTATTTCTTGAAGTTATTTAAGGTCAAAATATCAAATCTGCCATAATAGCAACATTGATACACTTTAACACCATTCTATGTAGTATTCACCATTATTTTTCCCACAATAAAAAATGTTTTCCTATTTTATGATTAACTTATTAAGTTATTTCTTCTGTAATATTGTTAATTTTAGTGATACAGTCTGACGTGAGGAATTACAAGGTTCAAATTACATTAATATCTTATGCCAGAAAAGATAGAAATTTATCTTTCATACATTTTCTCTTTTGCAATCAATATTAATAGACCTCAGAAACATGAATATCAATATATTATAGACAACACCAAAAGTATCCTAACAAAGTAGGTTATTTAAAGAATGAATGACTTTGGGTGACAACGGAAGTGAATACAAGCAACAATGAGTTACCCAGAACTACTTCAGGTGTTTTAAATTAAGTGATTCTCGGGGCGCCTGGGTGGGGCAGTCGGTTAAGCGTCCGACTTCAGCCAGGTCACGATCTCACGTTCCGTGAGTTCCAGCCCCGGGTCAGGCTCTGGGCTGATGGCTCAGAGCCTGGAGTCTGTTTCTGATTCTGTGTCTCCCTCTCTCTCTACCCTCCCCCATTCATTCTCTGTCTCTCTCTGTCCCAAAAAAAAAAAAAAAAAAAAAAAAGTTGAGAAAAAAAAAATTAAGTGATTCTCGAACTGTGGCTACCATCAGCAGGATAATTAAAAATACAAATTCTAAGGGCCATATCAGAACTACTCAATTTGAAACACTGGAGATGATTATAACAATAATCAGTGTTTTAATAGGCTTTCCAAATGTCCAGTTTAATCCTCACAATAGCCCTATGAAATTAATAAATTTCTATATTTTCAAAGGTTAAAAAATATATGAATAGTATTGAGAAAGAGAAAGAGAGAGAAATCTGTGTGCTGTCTACAAAGGACACATTTTAGATTCAAAAACACAAATAGATTTAAAGCAAAAAGATGGAAAAACTATGCTATGCAATTAATAATCAGAAGAAGTCTGTAGTGGGTATACTAATAACAGACAGAAAAGACTTTAAGACAAAAAATATTTCTAGAGATGAAGAGAAGCATTTTAAGATAAAAGTGTCAATTCATCAGGAAGACATAAAAGTTATAAACATATAAACATCCAACAACTGAGCCTCAAAATAAATGAAGCAAAAAGTAACAGAATTGAAGGAAGAAAATAGACAATTCAAGAATAATAGTGGAGGCTTCAATACCCCATTCTCAATAAGGCTAGAGCATCTAGACAGAAAAATCAACATGGATATAGAAGGTCTGTATAATACCATCAACGAATTTGACTTAACTGACATCTGTGGCACACTCCAGCCAACAATAGCAGAATAATTCTCAAGTGCACATAGAATATTATCCAAGACAGAACATGTTAGACCATAAAGCATGTATCAATAACTTTAAAAGGATTGATATCATACAAAAATATGCTCTCTGACCATAAAGAAATTAAATTAGATACAAAAACAGGAGAAAATATGGAAATATTTAGAAATTTTAGAATGTGCCACTCCAAAATCTATAAGGAATTTAACTCAACACCCAAAAAACAAATAATCCAGATAACAAATGAGCAGAAGACATGAATAGACATTTTTCCAAAGAAGACATCTAGATGACTACCAGACATACGAAAAGGTGCTCAACATCACTCATCAACAGGGAAATACAAATCAAAACCACAATGAGATACCACCTCCAACTTGTCAAAATGCTTAAAATTAACAGCACAAGTAACAAGAAGTGTTGGTGAGGATGCAGAGAAAGGGGAACCCTCTTGCACTGTCGGTGGGAATGCAAACTGGTGCAGCCACTCTGGAAAACAGTATGGAGGTTCCTCAAAGAGTTAATAATAGAAATAACCTTAAAGGGTCTTTCCACCAAGAAGACCTAACATTGTAAATATTTATAACCCCAATTTGATTTACCCAAATATATATACATATATATATATATATATATATATATATATATGTATATATATGGTCACAAACATAAAGAAACTCAGTGATAATAATACCATAAGAGTAGGGGACCTTAATAGCCACTTTACAACAATGGACAGATCATCCAGGCAGAAAATCAACAAGGAAAGAATGGCTTGAAGAATGGCTCTGAATAACACACTGGACCAGATGGACTTAACAGATATATTCAAACATTTCATCCCAAAGCAACATTCTTCTCAAGTGCACATGGAATATTCTCCAGAACATATCACATACTGGATCACAAATCAGCCCTCAACAAGTAGAAAAAGATCAAGATCATACCACACACATTTTCAGAACACAACTCTATGAAACTTGAAACCAACCACAAGAACAAATTTGGAAAAACCACAAATATTGGAGATTAAAGAAATCCTACCACAGAATGAATGAGTTAACCAACAAATTAAAGAGGAAATTAAAATTACATGGAAGCCAATGAAAATGAAAACACAACAGTCCAAAAACTCTGGAATGCAACAAAGGTGGTCATAAGAGGGAAGTATATAGTAATCCAGGCCTTCCTAAAGAAGGAAGAAATGTCTCTAATACACAATCTAACCTTACACCTAAAAGAGCTGGAAAAAGAACAGCAAATAAAGCCCCAAACCAGAAGAAGGGAAATAATAAAGATTAGAGCAGAAATCAATCATATCAAAAACAAAAACAAAAAACAGTAAAACAGATCAATGAAACTAGGAGCTGGTTCTTTGAAAGAATTAACAAAATTAATAAACCCCAAGCCAGACTGATCAAAAAGAAAAAGGAAAGGAGCCAAATAAGTAAAAACACAAATGAAAGAGAAGAGATCGCAACCAACACTGCAGAAATACAAACAATAACAAGAGAATATTATGAGCTATTATACACCAAACATTAGGCAATCTGGAAGAAATGGAAAAATTCCTAGAAATATATGAACTACCAAAGCTGAAATAGAAAGAAATAGAAAATTTGAACAGACCCATAACCGGTAAAGATGTTGAATCAGTAATCAAAAAACTCCCAACAAAGAAGAGTCCAGGGCTGGATGATTTCCCACAGGAATTCTACAAAAAATTTAAAGAAGAGTTAATACTTATTCTTTTGAAGCTATTCCAAAAAATAGAAATGGAAGGAAAATTACCAAACTCATTATATGAGGCCAAAATTACCTCAATTCCAAAATCAGACAAAGACCCCACTAAAAAGGAAAATTACAGACAAATATCCCTGATGAACATTGGTGCAAAACTTATCAACACAATACTAGAAAACCAAAGCCAACAATACATTAAAAGAATTATTCACCAGGATCAAGTGGGATTTTTTTCCTGAGCTGTAACTGTGGTTCAATATCTGCAAATTAATCAACGTGAAACATCACATTAATAAAAGAAAGGATAAGAACCACACGATCCTCTCAATAGATGCAGATAAAGCACTTGGTAAAATATAGCATCCTTTCTTGATAAAAACCCTCAAGAAAGTAGAGACAGAAGGAACAACATCATAAAAGCTATATACAAAAGACCCACAACTAATATCATCCTCAGTGGGGGAAAAACGGAGAGCTTTCCCCGTAAGGTTAGGAACACAAAAGGGATGTCTACTCACACCACTGCTGTTCAACATAGTAATGGAAGTCCTACTCTCAGCAATCAGACAACAAAAAGAAATAAAAGGGATCTACATTAGCAAGGAAGAAGTGAAACTTTCACTCTTCACAGATGACATGATTCTTTACCTGGAAGACCCAAGAGACACCAACAAAAAACTGTTAGAACTGATACATGAATTCAGCAAAGTCATACGATATAAAATCAATGTACAGAAAAATGGTTGTATTTCTATGCACCAATAATGAAACAGCAGGAAGAAATATCAAGGGATTAATCCCATTTACAATTGCACTGAAAACGATAAAATACCGAGGAATAAACCTAAACAAAGAGTTAAAATATCTGAATGCAGAAAACTATAGAAAGCTTATGAAAGAAATTGAAGAAGGCAAAAAGAAATGGAAAAACATTCTATGCTCATGGAGGAACAAATACTGGTAAAATGTTGATACTACCCATTCAATACAATCCCTATCAAAATAACACCAGCATGCTTCAAAGAGCTAGAACAAACAATTCTAAAATTTATATGGAACCAGAAAACATCTTGAATAGCCAAAGCGATCCTGAAAAAGAAAACCAAAGCTGGAGTCATCACAATCCTAGACTGCAAGCTGTATTCATCAAAACACCATGGTACTGGCACAAAAAAAGACACATAGATCAATGGAACAGAATAGAGAACCCAGAAATGGACTCACAAATATATGGCCAACTACTCTGCAACAAAACAGGAAAGAATATCCAATGAAAAAAAGACAGTCTCTTCAGCAAGTGATGTTGGGAAAATTGGACAGCGCATGCAGAAGAATGAACCTGGAACACTTTTTTACACCATACATAAAAATAAACTCAAAATGGATGTAAGACCTACATGTAAGACAGAAAGCCATCAAAATCTTCAAGGAGAAAGCAGGCAAAAACCTCTTTGACCTTGACCACAGCAACTTCTTATTCAACACGTCTCTGGAGGCAAGGGAAACAAAAGCAAAAATGAACTATTGGGACCTCATCAAAATAAAAAGCTTCTGCACAGTGAAGGAAAATCAGCAAGACTGAATCAGCAAAACTAAAAAGCAACCGATGGAATGGGAGAAGATATTTGCAAACGACATATCAGATAAAGGGATAGTATCCAAAAATCTATAAAGAACTTATTAAACTCAACACCCAAAAAACAAATAATCCAGTGAAGAAATGGGCAAAAGACATATAAATAGACACCTCTCCAAAGAAGACATCCAGATGTCCAGCTGACACATGAAAAAATGCTCAATATCACTCATCATCAGGGAAATACAAATTAAAACCACAATGAGATACCACATCACACCTGTCAGAATGGCTAACATTAGCAACTCAGGCAAAAACAGATGTTGGCAAGGATGTGGAGAAAGAGGATCTCTCTTGCACCGCTGGTGGGAATGCAAGCTGGTGCAGCCACTCTGGAAAACAGTATGGAGGTTCCTCAAAATATTAAAAATAGAACTACCCTATGACCCAGCAATTGTACTACTAGGTATTTATCCACAGGATACAGGTGTGCTGTTTCAAAGGGACACATGTACCCCAATGTTTATAGCAGCACTATCAATAATAGCCAAAGTATGGAAACAGCCAAAAGGCCCATTGATGGATGAATGGATAAAGAAGATGTGGTACATATATACAATAGAGTATTACTCAGCAATCAAAAAGAAAGAAATCTTGCCATTTGCAACTACATGGATGGAACTGGAGGGTATTATGCTAAGCAAAATTAGTCAGAGAAAGACAAATATCATATGACTTCACTCATATGAAGACTTTAAGAGACAAAACAGATGAACAAAAGGGAAGGGAAGCAAAAATAATGTAAAAACAGGGAGGGGGACAAAACATAAGAGATTCTTAAATATGGAGAACAAACAGAGAGTTACTGGAGGGGTTGTGGGAGGGGGGGATGGGCTAAATGAGTAAGGGGCATTAAGGAATCTACTCCTGAAATCATTGTTGCACTATAAACTAACTAACTTGGATGTAAATTTAAAAAATAAATTAAATAAAAATGAAAATAAATTTTTTTTAATTAAAAAGATAGAAAAGGAAGTGACAGTTCATCATATAAGGATTATTTTCATTTTAAAAAGAAGAGAAGCTGACCAAGAAAAAGAAAAGAAACAAATTAATGAAGTCAGAAATGAAAAGGAGATATCACTAATGATTTTACAGAACTTAGAATTATCATAAGGGAATTACATAAGAGTATACTACAAATTGAACAACTAAGATGAATTGGAAAAATTCCTAAAAAATACAAAAATACTGCTACTAAAATTCAAGAAAAAATCAAAATTTGAATATACCTACAAAAAAATAAATTGAATTAATTACTTGAAATCTTCCCACAAAAGTAAAACTCAAGCCCAACTTCACTGATGAATTCTACTAAACATTTAAAGAAGAAAAAAATAATACCAATCCTTCCCATACTCTTCCAGAAGACAAAGGAGAAGGAAACACTTTGTATCAGGGTACCCTGACACCAAAGCCAGCTAAATATTAAAAAAAAAAAAAAAAAGCATAAACCAATATCCCTCATGAATCTACACACAAAAGTCCTCAACAATATATTAGGAACATACAAAATGGATAATGTACCATAACCAAGTGGGATTTAAACTGGGAATGCAAGGTTGGTTTAACATCCAAATAACTATTAATTTGATATCTTATTAGTAGAATAAAGAACAAAGCACATATGTTCCTCTTAATGGATGCAGGAAGCACTTGACAAAATCTATTCATGATAAAAACAAAAAACAAACACATTTTTAAAACCTCTCAAAAAGCTAGAAATAAAAAAGAACTTTTTTAACCTGATAAATGCAACTCATGAAAAACAAGTATGTTCTTAGGGGAAAGACTGAATGCTTTCCCCTATGAAGAAAGCAAGGACATCTGTTCCCAAAATTTCTATTCAACATTGTAATGGGTAATCAGGTGCTGTCGTCTGAATGTTTGTGTTTCCCAAATTCATATGTTGAAAACTAATCCTCAGTCTGCTAGTATTTAGAGGTGAGGCTCTTTTGAAGGTTGAGTTTTGGGGGATTACTCTTCTTATAAAAGACCCCAGAATGCCACCTTACCTTTCCACCATGTGAAGACACAGAGAGAAGATGGCTATATGTGAACCAAGAAACTAGTCTAACTAGACATCTAATCTGCTGACATCCTTGATCTTGGACTTCCCAGCCTCCAGAACTGTAAGAAATAAATTATTGCTTAAGCCACTCAGTTTATGATATTTTTGTTATAGCCATCTGAACAGATTAAAACATCACTTAAGAAAAGTAAGTAAATAAAGAGTATCTACATGAGAAAGGAAGAAGTAAAAAACTCTTTATTCACAGGCAATATGATCTGATATGCAGAAAATTCCAAAGAATCCACAATATAACTACAAGAACTAATTCATAATTTCAGCCATGTCATTAGAGAGACACAGATCTCGCCAAATTGAAATATAGATTCAACATAATCTTGGTCAAAATTCCAGCAAGCTCTTTTTTTTTACAGACACTGACAAGTTGACCCTAAAATGTATACAGAAATGCAAAGGATCCAGAATAGCAAAAGAAAATTTTTGAAAAAGAAGAAAGCTTATTCCATTTCAAAATTTTCTATAAAACTACAGTAATCAAGGCAATGTGGTTGGCATAAAGAGAGACACATAGATCAACTGAATTAAGGTGAGTCCAAAAATAAGCCATTAAATTTATAATAAATTGGTTTTAGACCAAGGTACCAAGACAATTCAACGGGGAAAGGATAACCTCAAAAACTAGATACCCACAGTGAATTTAGATTATTAACTCATACATTTAACAAAAATTACTCAAAATGGATCTTGGCCCTAAACATGGACTCACTATGCATAAACTAAAATTCTTACAAGAAAATATTATGGAGGCCCCCGGATAGCTCAGTCAGTTAAGTGTCAGACTTCAACTCAGGTCATGATCTCGAGGTTTGTGGGTTTGAGCCCCGAGTCAGTCTTTGTGCTGACAGCTCAGAGCCTGGCACCCACTTCAGATTCTGTTTCCCTCTCTCTCAGCCCCTCCCCTGCTCACACTCTGTCCATCTCTCCCTCTCTCAAAATTAAATGAACATTAAAAAAAATTATGAGAAAATTTTCCTGACTCTGGGTTAGGGAAAGATTTCTTAGATAAAACATGAAAAGTATAATCAATAAAAAAAATAAATTGAATATCAAATTTTAAAATGTTTCAGTTCAAAAGACTTCACTTGGAAAGTTACAAGACAAACCAAAAAGTGAGAAAAAATATTCATAAATCATATATCTGATAAAGGACTCCTATCCTATATTAGAGTAGAATCCTCAAGCAGCCACTTGGAAAGATAGTTTAGACATTTCTTTAAAAATTAAACATAGGGGCACATGGGTGGCTCAGTTGGGTAAGTGTCTGACTCCTGATTTCAGCTCAAGTCATGATCTCATGGTTCTTGAGACAGAGCTCTTCATTGGGCTCTGCACTGATAGCAGGGAGCCCACTTGGGATTCTCTCTCTCTCTCCCTCTCTCTCTGCCTCTTTCTCCCTCTTTCTCTATTTCAAAATAAATAAATAAACATTTTTAAAAATTAAACACAAACTTACCCTACCATCTTGCATTTCTACTTCCAAGTATCTACCCCTGAGATACATTTCCTCTCCCTACCAGGAAGAAAAGGATGACTCCAAATCTCCAGAAACTTATCAGTGCAGAAGGCAATGACTTAAATCTGCATAACAACCTTACCCTTGTTTACTGTGCTTTTTCTGATCACCTCCAATAACTGGACTCCTCCCTCCCCCCCCCCCCCGCCACCGCCCCCCCCAACATCTTCTTTTTGTCTTTAGCTGGAGATGTTATTTAGGGTAGTGGCTTGTGCCATCAGGGGGAAGTTACTCAGTTTTCCTAGGTATCTCCTGTATATGCAGGAGATATACATGTTATTAAACTTTGTTTTGTTTTGTTGTATTAATCTGCTTTTATTACAGGGATGTCCCAGCCAAGAATCTAGAAGGGCAAAGGGAAAATTATTTTTTCCTTTCCCACAGTTTCACAACCACGAAGAAACTTTCTGAGACACCATACTCTTTCTGGAGCCTACAGATAGGATTCCGGTAAGAATTCTTACCAAAGTCATCTCTCCAGGATCGATCTTGTTGACAGAGGAAGGTAAAGTTTCTTAACCCTTCCTTTCCAAATTTAGGTTAGCAGGAGCAAATATTTATATTTATCCTTGGGATAGCAACTTTGGTAAAAATTTGTCATGAGCACTCTTGTTTTCTTTTGATCCTTTTCTTCCCAGAGATGGTCATTGTTTTTTGTCTCTGTTTTTTGCATTGTCATAAGGAGGATAACCATAGATCTAATTAGGTTTTTCTCTCATCTTGTTCTATGTCGAGAGCTTGGGTGTGTAACCAGTGAGAATATTATCTCTGGTCTCTGCCAGCTGGAGGATGCATGTACTAGCATGCATCTAGCAGACAGCTGAACAGGCTGTGGATCTAAGAAGCAGCATCCTTTTTGTTCAACTGTGCCAGCTCTCAGGGGAGTTTGTCATAATGGGTGCCAATACATAATGGGCCTTTGTCATCTCAACATTCATTGTCTCCTTAGTGCTAGAATAGTCCCATACTAGTAGCACCCCTTTGGTGTTCCAGATTGGCAGGCCTGTGTCTGGAGAAGTATGGTGGCTAGCCTTAGAGAATTCCTTAAAAAGATCAATAGACAAAAAAAAAAAAAAAAATCAGTAGACATTCACAACCTCAGTCCCAGGGATCTTAACTGGCTGCTAAGGGGTTCTTCTCTCCCATGGTTATACTATAGTTCTGAGACAAGCCAGATGGTCCCCTGGGGAAAACCCTTCTCACATAGAAAATGGATATCTAGAATTTCTCCCAGGCCCTCCTACACATTATCAGGAAAGGGATTACCTAGAGGTCAATGTTTTCCCCTTTAAGGTGAACTGGCCCAAGGATGAATTACTCAGTAAGATGGCTTTTGTTAAATGCTTCAGATAGATTTTTTTTAAAAGCATACAGCATTAAACCCCCAAAGCTCTAGACTGTAGAAATCTTTTGATTTTCATCTTAGTTGGAAATCTCCATGATATATAGAAGTAAATTTAGTAAAATGGGTGGGTCAGCCTTTTGATATTTCAGGTTACAATCTAGTTCTTTGGGGAATTGAATACAACGGTCTTTGTCTTGCAAATCTCTACCAAACTAGAACTTTGGCTCTAGAAACAATTCAAAGTCCAACTATTCTTTTCAATCCTCAAGCCTTTCCTATTCATCTCAAAATGTTTGAAAATATTGTAAAAGATCAGAACATTGCACTTAAGAAAAAAGAGAAAGAAGAAGAAAAATTTACATAGTACTTACTCTAGACCTCTGATAATAGGCAAATATACCCTAAATTTTCTTGGAGAAAACCTGGGTACTTTTTATGTGTCTTTGTGATGTAAATTTTTTACCCCATATTTTCTACGACTTAAGAGCCATCCAAAGAACTACAGTAAAACCTTGGTTTGAGAGCATAATTCATTCCAGAAACATGCTTGTAATCCAAAGCACTTGTATGTTACAATACTGTAACATAACACAAAATAATAAAGAATATATAAAATATACAGAAAAAAAATTAACCTACATTTACCTTTGAAAACCTTCATGGCTGGTGTGAGGGAGAGAAGAGAGAGGAGGGTTATTGTGTAGGATGACTTTTACGATCGCTAAAGGTATAACTACTGTCTATTGGCTCAATGGAATCTTTTTCTTTTGGTGCAACTTTAACAAGGAACCTATCCAATGACCTAGAATGAACCAAAACATTCCTAAGTTTACTCTTGTATGGAAAAGCAAAGGACTGTCCATAAGTGCTTTGAAGCAACAAAAACACACTAGTGCCACACTAGTGAAAGTTGTGGGCACCTTTCAATGTTCTGAAAAATCACTGATTTCTGCCAAACACCATGGCCTGAGATCAAACATCAGAGCATGGGAGACCATCACCCAGAATCCCACAGAGAGAGAGAGAGAGAGGAGAACCATTGGCTCAGTTGTGATCATGTGACGTTCAGCGTAACATACTATTCGTATTGCAAGACATTGCTTGTTTATCAAGTTAAAATTTATTAGAAATGTTTGTTCGTCTTGTGGAACACTTGCAGAAGTTACTCACAATCCAAGGTTTTACTGTATTTGGAAATTTGGTGAATAAAAAAAATGTATTCTCCATAAATAGTAGCATAATGCTTTAGGCATTTGAGCAGGTGAACTTACCTTATTCCAACTACCAAAACAAAATTTGGATCCAACAGTCTTTACCAAAGTAGCAAGGTTTGGGGCACCTGGGTAGCTCAGTTGGTTCAGTAACCCACTCTTGATTTTGGCTCAGGTCATGATCCCAGGGTCATAGGATCAATTGCCTCATCAAGCCCTGCATAAAGCCCTGCCTTTGGCTCCCCGCTAAGCATGGAGCCAACTTAAAAATCTTTCTCTCTCTCTCCCTCTGCCCTTCTCCCCCACTTGTGCTCCCTAAAATATAAATAAATAAATAAATAAATAAATAAATAGTGAAGTTTGTATTATTTACTGTAACTGACACATGGCTAAAATTTTAGAACAATAGCCGTAATGTCTCTGTATCTACCTGTATGCTTATGTGTTGTAGATATGTGATATTTTTCTACATCCAATGGTATTGCCAAAATGAATTTGCAGAAAAGCTCTATTTACCTGGCTTAAAATAAGTATTTATATGAATTAAGTATTTCTAAACTACCAGAAATAGAGAAACTAACTCAAATATTTTTCAAGTTCATGTGAGCTGAGATAATCTTTGCTAAATAAAAAGTTAATTTAATTTTTCTGCTTTAATTGAAATAGGCATGCCTTCAAAATTACATTTAATATAATGCAGACATGCAACTTTTAAAAAATTTTTTTAATATTTTATTCATTCTTGAGAGAGAGAGAGAGAGAGAGACAGAGCACGAGCAAGGGAGGGGCAGAGTGAGAGGGACGCAGAATCTGAAGCAGACTCCAGGCTTGGAGCTGTCAGCACAGAGCCCGACATGGGGCTAGAACTCATGATCCTTGAGATCATGACCTGAGCCAAAGTCAGACGTTTAACCGACTGAGCCACCCAGGCACCCCATGACATGCAACTTTTATTCTACCTGAGTGTATTGATCAAATAAACTTATGTTATCTTTGTTACAAAATTTATCAGCAAAAACAAATAGCTTGGGATGATGGCTGACATTGTCCAATGTTCCATGAAGTTTTATGAATAGTGTAAACACAAATATTGGGAGCAAGTGATTTTTTCTAATGTTTATTTATTTTGAGAGGGAGAGAAAGGGAGCATGAGCATGGGAGGGGCAGAGAGACCAGGAGAGAGAGAGAGAATCCCAAGCAGGGTCCACACCGTGAGCTTAGAGCCCAATGTGGGGCTCGATTATACAAACAATGAGATCATGACCTGAGCCGAAATCAAGGGTCAGGTGCCTAACTGACTGAGCCACCCAGGCACCCCTGGGAGCAAGTGACTTAGATAGATATAAAATTTAGATGTATGTAAGTGTATGTTTTTAGATGTATGTAAGATGTATGTAATAAGAATTTTTAGGAAAACTTTTCAGCAATAACTATGTTTTTTGGTATGTCTGCCTAAAAAGACTTTCCTAAATCTTCTTGGTAACTCAAAACCTTATGAGTTTTTGCTAATTAAAATTAAATCATGGAATTTTATCAAATATCTAGATCATTTCCAAATAAGATAAAATATTGAACATTAATTACTAAACATAGATCATACTTTTGACTTCCTATTACAGAGGAACTAGAGATAAATTTGGGTCTGTTAGTAAACACATCTTGTGCCAATTTGGAAGATTGTACTATAAAAAAAGTGTGTTTCTGGAAATTATGACACATTCATAAATTCACCAATGTATAAAATGCCAGTGTGACAATTCATAATTGCTTAATTCTTAGTTTTCACTAGAAATTAAAGTTTCTAAAGGTTAAGTATTTGAATTAAGAGGCACCTGGGTGGCTCACTTGGTTCAGTGTCCAGTTTTGGCACAGGTCATGATCTCACAGCTCATTAGTTCGAGCCCCACATCAAGCTCTCTGCTGTCAGTGCATAGTCCACTTTGGATCCTCTGTCCCCCTCTTTCTCTGCCCCTCCCCTACTCATGCTTTCTCTCTCAAAAGTACTTAAAACATTAAAAAAAAAAGAATTTGAATGAATATATGTAATTAAAATGACTAGAAGAAAAGGAAACCACTTTGTATGCAAAGAAAGTAAGATATGTTTTGGGGTTTTCCATTACTAATTTTTACAGTATGATGATGCATTTTGTCTAAGGGAAAAGAAAGTAAATTTGTCCCAAAATAAAACTAGTCATTTCAGAATGGGAAAGAGGAGAACAAAGGACATAATGGTATAGAAAGACAGGGAGGGAGATGGGAAAAAAAGAGAAAATTTTATCTTGTGTAATTAAACTAGATAAAATTTAATTGTTATTATCAGGGTTGTAAAAATAAATCTTAGTATCAATAATGTACTTATGTAAAACAGAACTTAATATTCTTCCATCTGTTAAAAGGAAAATGTTTTCTTAGACTACTGGTCTCCTTTTGATAATAAGAGATTGTGAAGTGTTTATCTTTTAAATAATTTACGTAGAAAGCAAAGGTTTTGTGTCTTACCAAAATAATTTTTTGTGCTTCATGTTGTCTTACTCAGGTCTTTGATTACTTTAAAAAACTGAGTCTTCTCAGTATTATAAAAGGTAAGTTTTGCTCACAGTTATATAATCTTCTGTATTTGCCTTTAAAATTTGTGTTGCTTTGGTTAAATGGATAATTGACTATTGTTTCATAATGATCTCTCATCCTATTTAGTCAAGCATCCAAACCTTTTAATATTTTTGACACATTTCCCAAAATCAATTCTAAATGAAGTCTTTTTGACCTGAAGTTAACTTTGGAAATTTTTAGAGGGTCCTCGGAACATCTCAAAAGATTTGTTCTCTCCTTATAAAAGACAGATACTCAACTAATTAGACTTATTTTATATGTTAAATTACATGAGAAGCATTGTCAAATAAAAAGTAATACTAAGCTTTCTTCATGTTGCATTTGTAACTTGTATAGAAGTGTTCCAGAAATTGTATGAAATTGCTAGAAATCTGATATGTCCTAGGATAATGTTATCAGTCATAATTCCAATTAAAGATCATTTATTTATTCTGAGAAAGAGAGATAGAAAGAGAACGAGAGGGGAGGGGAGAAGGAGAGAGAGGGAGACTCCCAAGTAGGCTCTGCACTGTCAGCACAGAATCTGATGTGGGACTTAAACTCACGAACCATGAGATCATGACCTGAGCCAAAGTTGGACACTTAACCGACTGAGGCACCCAGGAGTCTCCAGTTATTATTATCTCAAAATGTTTTTTGTCAGAAAAATAACCAAAGCTCCTTGTCAATTGCATTTTCATGAACTCTCATCAGATCTTTAATCATGGCCATTTTTAAGTCTTTTGCCATTTACAGCTATTGTTTTACTCTTAGGCTTTTCAAGTGCATTGCTACAAAAGTATTTATCTCCTCTTCAAGGAGATTCATGGGAAAAACTCTGGCAAACAGAGGTTTCTGATAACTTTTAAGCTCATAAAACTGAACTAAGAATTTCCAGAACTAATGGGAAAACTGGATTCAAGCAGAACCAGAGTTAAAAACATGGGATTGAATAAACTGATAAGGATGGTTATAATTTTTATGACTTTTTATTTGAAACATTACAGGTTCTTTAATGCTTTGATTTTCCAGATTTATGGACACTTTTTCACTTAAGCTCCAATGACTTACACGAATTTGGTAAAGCTATACCTTTATGAAACAGGATGAAACAATTACTTTTTCTCCCTATCTGATCCCTCTAAAATTTAGAAACTTACTGAACGGCAATATACTTATTTCCATATCTTCAATAAGAATCTGTTCTTCTTCTCCTGAAACCATTACACTATATATTAACTAACTTGGATTTAAAGAAAATTTAAAAAAAAAAAGAGTCTGTTCTCATTGGTTTTTTTTGCAATCTTTTTTCTTTTTAAGTTTATTTATTTTTGAGAGAGAGAGAGGAGGAGGAGGAGGGGCAGAGAGAGAGTGGGAGAGAGAGAATCCCAAGCAGGCTCCACACTGCCAGCGTGGAGCCTAATACAGGCTTGAACTCGTGAACTGTGAGATCATGACCTGAGCCGAAATCAAAAGTCGGATACTTAACTGATTGAGCCACCAGACACCCCTCTGCTCTCCTTGCAATGGCACAAAATTAGAAACTATGGAGTCAATAAATCCTCTGGGAAAAATGGTCTACTACCTTTTTATAGGGCTCCTGTCAGCCTTAGCAGGTGACTAATAAAGGCCACTTCCTGGCAAATTCAGGAACCTCATAATATTTTAGGGACCTCAAACAAGAAAGGAATTAACCAAATCTATAGGTATTACAGGTGAAGTTGGATGGTAAGTCATTGGGTTGGCTTCCTGGGCTTGAGGCTTTTAAAAGTTCAATCTGAGATTCCTTATGAAAAGTTCCAACAGAACAATTTTAAAAGAGGCTATATGGTCAGTCACTATTTTTGCTGTACTTACGTAAAGAATTAGGCCAAGTTTAATGAGGTGAGACTTATTTTGCAAACAAATCAGTCTTACCATGGTTATGATTGATAAAACGGGGGTGAATATAAAGAGAAATTATTTTTGCACCTTTGCAGACATTAGATTTTAGTCATGTTGTTTTTGAAGTTGTTATTTACCTATAAACTGGACCAGATCCTCAACTCTATTTTCCTCAAGTATCAGGCTGCAACTCTCCAAACTAATATTTTTAGTTTTCTCCCATCTTTTTGAGTTGGAATCACTACGAGCTAAAACTGCCCTTTTCCCTAAAGCCCTGCAACCTGAATGTGGACAACTTGATGATATAAACTTAAAAGAGAATTTTCCCCAATAGCTGATGTCTAGACAACCTTCATGCCTGTTGTGGTTTGTATGGACCACTCAGAAAGTTTACCTGAACAGCTGATGATATTGTTGGGGAGCAAGAATTCCTGGCCTCTTCAATGATTCTTCTAGCTGGACTAAGAATCAAATTGACATGAAATAGATTAACAGAAGAAAATCAAATTTAATAGGCATATGACTGGGGGATCCACATAGACATGGAAATTCCAAAGACAGGCAAATGAGGTATATATGTCATTTTGAACTAAGGAGAAGGGGACAGAGGTCGGGGATTTCACAGGAAAGGAATGCATTTCACAGGGTGATAAGAAAAGCAGTTGTTTCATGCCCCTTCCTTATTTGGTCAGGGATTTCCTGTCGTGGCACTAACAAGCTGGAGCCTATCTGGTTTGATCTGGCTTTTTGTGGAGTGCTTTGAGGACAGTCCTCTGACTTTCCTGAAAGCTGGCATGACTTCCTCTTTGCTGGCCTCCAGTATCCTGTTAGAATCTCACTAACTGTTATTCTAACAAAGGGAGGGACAAAAAGTTTCTCTAGCCTGCAGGGTCTCAAGTGCTTTCAGCTGAACATAATCCACATGCCAGGGGTGCCTGAATGGCTCAGTTGGGTAAGTGTCCACTCTTGGTTTCCACTCAGGTCATGATCTCAATGTTGGGGGTTCGAGCCTATGTCGTGCTCCCTGCTGATGGTGTGGAGCCTGCTTGGGGTCCTGCTGATGGTACAGAGCCTGCTTGGGATTCTCTCTCTCTCTGCCCCTCCTGCTCTCTCACTCTCTCTCTCTTTCTCAAAATAAATGGATGAACTTAAAACAAAAATAAAAATAATAATAATCCTCATCTCAAAGTGGCATATGGTAGGGGTGCTACCCTGAACCCCTTCAATATCATTAGAGAAATTCAAATTGCAAAAGATGCATCGAGCCCAATAACTAGAAATACTAACTGGCTGCCGTCAAGACTGATTGGGTTTATAATTTGCTCCATCCATCAATCTTTATTTTTCTTTTGTTTCCATAGAAATTCCTCTTATTAAATACCTCATTTCTAGCACAGCAAGACCTAATTTTGGAAGCCCAATCCCATCATCGCTGCCTCCTGAAATGAAACACATCTGTTTAACTGAGCTGATCTATTATCAGGATTGAGAGACTAGTTAAGTGAGATATGGAGCAATTTATCAATTTTGCTTCTGGATTGTGAAACTTTACAGTTTCAAAAGTGGGACTGAAGGGGAGCAAAATATACTACCCCAAAATATGTCCTTTCAGCATATTATTTTAAGCTGGTTATTTTTAAGACACAGCAGACACAGGGGAAGCTCTGAAATCTGCATAGAAGTTCTCCTTTTGTAAGAAACATTTACATTTATCAGGGAAATCTCCATTTGTAAGGGTTTCTCCCTTCTGTACTAGGAAGAGAAGGATGACTCTAAATCTCCAGAAGCTCTGGTCAATGCAGAAGGCAATGACTTAAATCTGCATAACAACCTTACCTTTGTTTCCTGTGCTTTTCCTCGTCGGCAACCTACCATAACTGCTCCCCAACCCCCCCAACACAACATCTTTTTATCTTTAGCTGGAGATGTTATTTAGGTTAGTGGCTTGTGCCATTTGGGGGAGTTAATGCAGTTTTCCTGGGTATCTCCCATGTATACAGGAGATATACATGTTATTAAACATTCTTATGTTCTTCTCCTGTTAATCTGTCTTCTATTATAGGGGATGTCTCAGGCAAAAATCTAGAAGGGTAAGTGCTCCCTTCGACAGCACATATACTAAAATTGGAATGATATAGAGAAGATTAGCATGGCCCTTGCGCAAGGATGACACGCAAATTCGGGAAGAGTTCCATATTTTTAGGGGCACTAAGGAATCTACTCCTGAAATCATTTTTGCACTATATGCTAACTAATTTGGATGTAAATTTTAAAAAATAAAAAATAAAACAAGTTAAAAAAAATCTAGAAGGGTAAGAAGAAAATTATTATGGGGCGCCTGAGTGGCCCAGTCAGTTAAGCTTCTGACTCTTGGCTTCAGCTCAGGTCATGATCTCACGGTTGTGAGTTTGAGCCCCGCATCAGGCTCCACACTGACAGTGCAGAGCCTGCTTAGGACTCTCTCTGTCTCTGTCTCTCTCTCTGTCTCTCTCTCTCTGTCTCTGCCCCTTCTGTGCACTCACTCAACATAAATAAATAAACTCAAAAAAAATTTCTTTTTCAAAGAAAATTATTTTTCCTCCCCACAACCTGTAGGAATGCATCTGCCCTCCTTGGCCTACTCACAAATTGCAATACCTCCAAATCACAATTATAGTTAGAGAACAAAGCAGAACTAGCAATGTACTGGAGAGATCTCCAGGGACTCCTGTTTCACTGACTTGGCTCCCAGAACGTTTAACCTGGAGATCAGAACAGATGTCAAGTTCATCATCTGTTTCCAGAGAAAGTGGGCTGACTTGGAGAAAATTAGAGGCAAAGAAAGATCTAGACCTAAAGTCTCTTGTTGGTCTTTGTTGTTGTTGTTGTTGTTAAGTTTTTATTTATTTATTTATTTTTGAGAGAGAAAAATCACAAGCAGGGGAGACGCAGAGAGAGGAGACAGTGAGATCACAAGCAAGCAAGCTCCACACTGCTAGCAAGGAGCCTGGGGTGGGGGCGGGTGCAGGGGGGGCGGTGCTCAAACTTATGAGCCATGAGATCATGACCTGAGCCAAAGTGGGACACTTAACCAATTGGACCACTGTGAGAAATAAGCCCACTGACGCAATCAAGGGAGAGACGCGGAGACTGGAAGCACAGTGAAGCGAGGCTTTAATTAATGATCTTGCAAGAGCAGCTGTCTGATGGATAGCCACACATGGAGCAGTTACAGCAGGAAATTTATCTCCTAGCATGCAAGTCCCTTCCCTGGTTCCTCATTGTCTGAGTACTGCAGAGGTTACAGCCTTACCCCGAAGTTGCCTGTGCCCATGTAAGGCAAAAAGTACATTCCTTTAGGTGATGCAGAGACTTCAGTTATTTGACGCATGCTCATGGCAAAGCCCATGAAAATAAGCCCGTTGAAATGGAGAGAGGAAGAACCAGGAAGTGAAGTGTCTAAGGGTTTGGGACTCCATTGGGTGGGGGGCAGTTTGTACATATTTCCAATAGGTTGTGAATTATTGTTAACTAGACAGCACAGCATTTATTTGGTATTTCTGAAAATGAATCATCTCACCTACTTCTCACAGCCACCCAGAAGCCCCTAAAGTCTCTTGTTTTATTCTCATCTTGGATATCCCCCTCCAACCCTCCATACTTAGGAT
The DNA here is from genome assembly GCF_027475565.1 of Acinonyx jubatus. NCBI lineage: Eukaryota > Metazoa > Chordata > Mammalia > Carnivora > Felidae > Acinonyx > Acinonyx jubatus. Next base: position 124,404,769 of record NC_069382.1, on the reverse strand, counting down.
GCAGTTTACCAGTGTCTGAACACCTTGACATATAGTTCTATTACATCTGGCTCTCCTCCATAGAAAGGAGGAGGTGGGACTCACTTCCCATCTCAGGGACCTGCTCACAGAGAAGTGACATAGTTCTTCCCTCCACATCTCTCCTTTATGATGACTTAATTCCATAAGAAAATAGACTTTTCAGATTTGGAAGTAGCTACAAAGTGAAATATTTTAGCAAGATATTGCTAAACAATTTAACAATTGGCTTATGAAGATTTTTTTTCACATTTCCTTGCCAAAATACTTACCTTTAAGATTGTGATTAGTCAATGATTATTTGCGGGTTATTATCCTTAATTTGCTAATAACTTTACTAACAAAAAGGCATAGAAAAAGTTTTGGAGTTCAAAATATAATACCCTTTTAAAAGTGATTTGTTTTCCTTCATTCAACAGAGGAACAGATCATATCAGCAGCCCACTCATCCTGATTTCTACTCCCCACATTCTCACTTCTCAGAGCCAGAACCTCACAGTCTGGGAGTGAGTCACCTTATCCAACACCTGCATATAATAGAAGCACCCCAAAACTAATTCCACTAAGATTTTTATCTAGCTCATTTTTCTACACCTCTAATGATTCTGACTTAATAAATAAATACGGCAATATATCAGAAAAATAGTTCCTTTACAAAAAAAAGAGGGGAATTTTCCTATGTTTCACCAAGAGGAGCAAAGCAAATTTCTGATCCAATACTCATGACACTCATTGCAGACAGTCTTTCCCTCCTTGAAAGTTTCCAAAGGCTCTGTGCTGAAAACTCATTTCTGTGTCCCCTTTCTACGTGTCCTTTGCCTAGCTAAGTCCTAGTCATCCTTGTGGTCTTAGCTCTAAAGCTATTTTAGGGTTGCCTGGGTGGCTCAGTTGGTTAAGTGCCAGACTCTTGATCTCAGCTCAAATCTTAATATCAGGGTTGAGTTCAAGCCCCATGTTGGGCATGAAGCCTACTTAAAAAAAAAAAAAAAAAAAAATTAAAAAGAAAATTTATTTTTTATTTTTTAAGGTTTTTTTTTTTTTTAGGTTTATTTATTTTTGAGAGAGATGTCGAGCAAGAGTGGGAGAGGGGCAGAGAGAAAGGTAGACACAGAATCTGAAGCAGGCTCCAGGCTCTGAGCTGTCAGCACAGATGCTAACACGGGGCTTGAACTCACGAACCTGATAGAGATCATGACCTGATGGAGGCAAGTTGCTATGCTGAGTTCTGACAAATAACTGGGGGCAGGGGCAGGGGCAGGAGAGGGAAGAGGGGAGGCATTACAATTTAAAACCAATACATAAGCATATAATTACTTTAAAAAATGAGTAAAATGGAATAAGAAAAAGATACAGGTTACAAAGAATAGAATGAGGGAGATCTAATAAGATTAAAGAGGATGCCTCTGAAGGCCTCTTGGTATTAAACTTGGAATTTAAACTGAAGCTGAAGTATAAAAGAGCAACTATCATGGTGAAGTGGCTCAGACCAAAAGAGCAGCATTCTTGAGTGAGGAAAGAGCCTAAAGCTTGGAGGACCTGAAAAAAGCCCAATATGTTTAGAGCAAAGTGAGCAAAATGGAGAAAGGCTTTAAGATGAAAGTAAAAAGATAGACCAAGCCTTATAGTCCCTTTTGGGAGTATTAGTTTCTACCTTAAGGGCAATGGGAAGTCTCTGACTGGCTTCAAACAGGAAAATAACAAAATCTAATTTACCTTTTGAAAAGATCTCAGTATTGTGTGGATATTGGATTGGGCTAAGCAAATTAAGAGTCTTTAACCCCCAGATTATTAAAACAGGCATTTTCTTTGAAAGTAAAGCAGATAAAGAAGGAATTAGTTGTTCCAATTTCTGGTCCCCTCTAATATCTTCCCCTGGGTGGAAAGAGGTCATCTCTGGACCATTTCCCCTCAGGATGGATATGACCTGTGATGGCTGAACCTCAAACTTTCTAGTTGCATTCTTTCCAGCTTGTCTCTAGGCTCAGGTAAAAGAAAGACCCTGAAGGCATGCATTCCCTGATGGGAACCACAACTACTCCCTCAAGCAATAAAAGATGGCCCTGAGCCAGCAAGCCCCACCCTACCAACCCCCCTCCCCCACAACTGACTCCAAGACAACTATTGATTTGACCTTCACTGCGGACCTGCACCACCCATCCACCTTTGCCCCATGTTTTCCCTACACAAACCTGGAAGAATTTTCAGCACTTTGGAGACAGCCTTTGAGATGCTAGTCCACTGTGTTCTCAGTGTTGGTCTCAGTTTAAGCCCCTGTTAAATGTGGAGCCTACTTAAACAAACAAAAAAATTGGTAAATGGCTACTGCTGATAAGTCATTCAAAATCATACATATTAAAAGAAAAAGAAGTGTTTCTATGTTTCCAAGAATAGCAACATTCAAGAGTCACATCAGAAACTAGCATCCTAGGGGGACCATGATTGCTAATTGTTAGGATGTCCTTGGAACCACAGTAGAGGGGACGGCCATCTTGCCAGTGCAAACCAACGAAAAGCCCCTAGTAGCTGCCAGAACGAATTGGAGGTCAACCAATCACAGAGCGACAGCACGACCTGACGCGGAAAAAGGCCCACCGGACCTAAACCTGGAACCGCTGCAGCTTAAAAACCCCACCCCACCACACCTGGGTGCGACTTCCCTGACTCCTCTCTCTCTCTCTCCTCTCTCTCTCTCTCTCTCTCTCTCTCTCTCTCTCTCTCTCTCTCTCTCTCCCTGAGTCAGGGAACCTCGCCCTAGACCTTAGTTCCCAAATAAAGCCTTTGACTGCTAAAATTTTTTAGCCTCTGACTCCTATCTTTACCCTGCCTTATGCCTGACCCTAACACTAATCAATGCAAAGGTAAGTCTGGGAGTTAAAAAAAGTACATAAAATATGTTTTATCTTACAGCTTCACCCTGAAGTCTCATAGGAAACCTCTAAAAAATTCTTTGTTTTTCAAGTTTATTTATTTTCGAGAGAGAGAGCATGCAAGTGGGAGTTGGGGAGGGGCAGAGAGGAGATAGAGAATCCCAAGCAGGCTCAAACGCAAGGCTCGAACCCACAAAACGTGAGATCGTGACCTGAGCCAAAACCAAGAGTCAGGCACTTAACTAACGAGCTACCCAGGCACCCCAACCTCTTAAAAGTTCTATTTTTTATTATCTCACTTTGAGAGATGAGAATGGAAGGGAAAACAAATATGTTTATATATTGTTATAAGAAAGCACAGTTAGAATTAAAGATTTAAAATACCTAGTTCACATGGGGAAATGTCATGATTGAAATTGCTTCAAAATAATGCAACAGAAGGGGATAAAAAAAGCTTAAAAATTTTACAAGGATTGAGGAAGTAGACATTCACATGTTATTTTCTTAAATAAATTCCTTTTTTTAAAAGTCTTTACTTTTAAGTTATCTCTACACCCCAATGTGAGGCTTGAACTCTCAACCTCGAGATCAAATATTGCATATTCCACCAAGTGAGCCAGCCAGATGCCCTGACATTCACATGTTATTAATAAGAGCAAAAGTTGGCAAAACCTTTCAAAAATTAATGTGGAAGTACCTATTAAAATTGAACATCTTCTGCAAAACAAACCATCAACGAAATGGAAAGGCAACATACCAAATGGGAGAAAATATTTGTAAATCACATAACTAATAAGACATTAATATCCAAAACACATAAAGAACTCATAAAATTCAACAGCAACAAACAATCCAATTAAAAAATGGGCAGAGTATCTGAATAGATACTTTTCCAAAAAAGACATACAGATAGCTAACAGATACAGGAAAAAGTACTCAGCATCACTAATCATCAGAGAAATCCAAATCAAAATTGCAATGAGATATCACTTCACACCTATTAGAATGGCTATTATCAAAAAGACAGGAAATAAGTGTTGGCAAGGATGTGGAGAAGTGAGAACTCTCATGCACTGTTGGTGGGGCATGCCAGTTTGCAAAACAGTATGGAGGTTCCTCAAAAAGTTCCTCAAAAATAAAACTACCAGATGACCCAGCAATTCTGCTTCTGGGTATTTATCCATAGGAAGTGAAAACACTAACTCAAAAAGATAACATGCAAAACCACAATGAGATACCACCTTACACCTGTCAGAATGGCTAACATAAACAACTCCGGCAGCAACAGGTGTTGGCGAGGATGCGGAGAAAGAGGATCTCTTTTGCACTGCTGGTGGGAATGTAAGCTGGTGCAGCCACTCTGGAAAAGAGTATGGAGGTTCCTCAAAATATTAAAAATAGAACTACCCTATGACCCAGCAGTTGCACTACTAGGTATTTAGTCAAGGATACAGGTGTGCTGTTTTGAAGGGACACATGCACCCCATGTTTATAGCAGCACTATCAACGATAGCCAAAGTATGGAAAGAGCCCAAATGTCCATCTCGATGGATGAATGGATAATGAAGATGTGGTACACACACACACACACACACACACACACACACACACACACACACACACAATGGAGTATTACTCACCAATCAAAAAGAATGAAATCTTGCCATTTGCAACTATGTGGATGGAACTGGAGGGTATTATGCTAAGTCATAATTAGTCAGTCAGAGAGGGACAAATATCATATGACTTCACTCATAGGAGGACTTTAAGAGACAAAACAGATGAACATAAGGGAAGGGAAACACAAATAATATAAAAACAGGGAGGGGGACAAAACAGAAGAGGCTCATAAATATGGAGAACAAACTGAGGGTTACTGAGGGGTTGTGGGAGGGGGGATGGGCTAAATGGATAAGGGACATTAAGGAATCTACTCCTGAAATCATTGTTGTACTATATGCTAACTAATTTGGATGTAAATTAAAAATAAATAAATAAATAAATAATAAAATAAAATAAAATGAAATAAAGTAAAATAAAAAGATACATGCACCCACATTCATTGCAGGATTATTTAAAATATTCAAGAAATGGAAGCAATGTCAGTTTCCATACACAGATTAATGGATTAAAAAATGTACATATACATATACACAATAGAATATTATTCAGCCATAAAAAAGCAAATCCTGCAATTTGCAACAATATGAATGGACCTTGAGGGCATTACGCTAAGTGAAATAATTGAGGCAGAGAAGGAATAAGATCTCACTTATATGTGGAATCTAAAAACAAAAATAAAGGGGCACCTGGGTGGTTTAGTCAGTTAAGCGTCCAACTTTGGCTTGGATCATGATCTCATGGTTTGTGGGTTTGAGCCCCTCATCAGGCTCTGTGCTGACAGCTCAGAGCCTGGAGCCTGCTTAGGATTCTGTATCTCCCTCACTTTACCCCTCCCCTGCTCATGCTCTGTCTCTCTGTCTCTCAAAATAAATAAAGTTTTAACATTTTTTAAAAAATAAACCCAAATTGATAAATGCAAACAGATTGGTGGTTGCCAGAAGCAGGGGTTGGGGAGGGATTAAAATGGATGAAGTTGGTTAAAAGGAAGACACGTAGTTATAAATAAATGCCAGAGATGTTATATACAGCATAGTAACTATAGTTAGTAATACTATATTGTATTTTTGAAAGTTGTTAAGAATAAATCTTAAAACTTCTCATCACAAGAAAAAAATGTTGTAACTATATATGGTGATGAATGTTAACTACACTTATTGGGATCATTTTGCAATATATACAAATACTGAATCATTATGTTTTACATCTGAAACTAATATGTTAATTATATCTCAATAAAAAATGAAATTAAAAGTGTGCATATTCTTGGATTCATCATCTCAGTTTGAAATCTAGCCTAAAGAAATAATAACATTAATATGTTATGTCTAAGGATCTTCACTTTACTACCATAACAGTAGTGAAATAATGGAAACCTAAATGCTTATTAAATGGACCAATAGTTACTAAGACAAAGAAATAGTATAGTCATCTTTTTTCATGAGGTAAGCTTATATGTACTAACCTAAAAAATGGTTCATGTTAGATCACTATTTTTTTTAAGTTGCAAAACAGTAATATCAGCATAATGCATGTATTCATTATATACTGATGTGTCTGACTTTAGGAAAAAGTTGAAATGGATACAAATCAAATGTAGAATGGTTAACGGAGTACAGGTTTACTTTCATCCCTTAATGTAAATATTTTGTATTTTCTTCTGGCCTGGGATTATAGGTAGTTTTTACTTGTTCTACTGATCACACACATAGTGGAAAGTTAAGCAATAAATCCCAGCAGTCTGGCTCCAAAGAGAAGTCCTGCTTGTAACTACTCACTAACCTGCCTTTAGCTGGAACACTATATAAAACACAAATTAACAATATTAGAATTTATTTTATTTAGTTCTACCTATCACACTCAGAGTGACTATGTACATTCCTTGATCCAAATAGCTCTAACCATCCCCAAGCAGAGTGCCTCTGTCTCACAGTCTTGACCCAAACATTTCAGGTCCTGGTTATTCCACCAGAGATCTATTTACAGGAAATAAAGAACAAAAGCCTACTTACAGAGCTTTAGAATAAATTTTTGTTATTTGTAGTGCCCTTAAAATTACAATTTAGTTTGGCATGTAATTAAGCCAATTATCTTGAAAATGCTACTGAAATTTTCAGTAAGCAACCACCCTGCTGGCTCCTTTGCCTGGCTTCCCTGACATTGTTAAAGCTTTTTTAAAGCACAATAGCTTCTTTGTTGCAGAACCACAGGTAAGAAAACACTCAAACTCAAAGGTGACAGGATCCCTTCATCATTAATCCCAGGATGACCCCACCCCACCCTCCAGAAGTTCTTAGACTAAAGGTTCTCAAGTATATGCCTGTTAAAACCAAGTCCTTTTAGCCCTGTTCTTGTCTCTTTCTTCCTACCTTCTCGGCAATTTCTTCTTCCTTAAGGCATTTTATTTACGTGGAGACACTAAGTTACATAAAGGAGGCAAAGAACATTTTCTTGCTTATCCAACTAATGGAATCCTCTTGAAATGAGGTGAGATAGGATTAGTGAAAACAGAAAATTTTTTACCAAAAAAAGAAAAAAAAAAAAAAGCTAATATAGTGCCCAGAATTAGATAGGCAGTTACATTACTAATTTTTCCCCCTATCTCCAGCAGCTTTTAGAAGACTGATTTACCAGGCATATTTTCTAGTCAAGATTTCTTTTATGGAAAAATTTGCTTTACTTAGACAAAGTACATGAAAGCATTTAAAGTATATGTAAGATTAAGGAGGTTCTAATTTTTTTTCAAAGCTTATTTTGAAATTACTTTAGTTTTTTTTCCATTCCTTTTTATAACATATTAGTCCAGAAGTTTATGTATGCATCATGCATGCTACTAACCTGAACCTGAAAATATTTTTGTCCTTGGAGCTTTACATAAAAGTCCATAACAGAGCCAATGAATTATTTAAGATTCATATTGGTCTTGCGTGTGATTTTGAGAACTAACTCTGCAGCAATATGTAAGTCACATGTACATCTGCACATGATGAAAATGGTGGCTATCTTGAAATTTTTCCCTAAAAAAAAAAATGTCCTGAGTTAGCACATACAGTGATACCACAATGTCCAGTAACACTTACTGGATTCTTTCACCTAGCAAAATTTTTGAGTATTTCCCTCCCACAACAAAACGAATGAAAAAACTTTCTTTTTCTTTTATTATTTTTTAAAAAAGAATCTCTTTGCCCAACGTGGAGTTTGAATTCATGACCCTGAGATCAAGAGTCATGTGCTCTACACCTGAGCCAGCCAGGTGCCCTGAACAAACTTTTTCTTTTTTAATTTTTTAATGTTTTTTTTTTAATGTTCACTTAATTTCAAGAGAGACAGAGCACAAGTGGGGGAGGGGCAGAGAGAGAGGGAGACAGAATCTGAAGCAGGCTCCAGGCTCTGAGCTAACAGCACAGAACCGGATGCGGGACTCGAACTCACGGATCGGAAGATCATGACCTGAACCGAAGTCAGACACTCAACCGACTGAATCACCCAGGCACCCCTAATCTTCATATTAAATAACTGAGAAACAGCCTGCCATGGCAGCCACTCCCCATAAGGCCCAAAATGAGATGGACAGTTTGAGTGCAAAAAAGCAACCCATTAACTCCAACTTGCTCTGGGAAATGGCCAGTCACAGGAAACCCTCCAATCTTAACAGTTATTGAACAGCCAATCCTTCCTCTTGAAATGACCCCAAACTGCTTGCTTCCTTACACAGACAATCAACAACTGCCAAATGTACCTGACAGCAACTAGTAAGTCTCACCAGCTTCCAAAATTCTCACCATGCCAATCAGATGCTGTCTCAGAATTCTCATTTTACATGATGAACTCAGGCCTTTCTGACACCATTCATTGAAAGCCCGCTGAAATTAAAGTGGTAGCAGAGGGTTCCCTTGCTGCAAAGTTATGAATAAAATAGCCTTTGTTAATTTTATGTCATGCTTGGTTTTGTTTTCAACATACCTGTGTATATTATATCATAATATGATAAATGATAAATACCTCTGAATCTTTTTCCCCCCATCCCCATTGCCATTACTAATATCCTTACCATGCCTCACCTAGATGAGAAATAGTCCAAGAGGTAATCTCTTTGCCTCCATGTCCTCATATTCATCCAGCTCCCACTGACAAAGCAGTCTTGGTAAAAGGCAAATTTGTTCCCACCCCACCCTTTCCCTATTTTAGTGGCAGTCCAAGAGCAGCTATGGTAATAAAGACCAAATGCTTTCCATAAAGAGGACTTATAGCAGTAGTCATAGTAACAGTAGAATATTAAAGTTAAAATATGTTGATTTATAATGTTTCCATTAACCTTGACAGATTCTCTGAAAGGTAATGAAGTTCTGTTATCCTAGCTGAGAAAGCAGAGGTTCAAGGAAGAGTCTTAGTCATTTGGGTTGCTATAACAAAATACCATATACTGAGTGGCTAATAAACAGCAGGAATTTATTTCTCATAGTTCTGGAGGATGCAAATTCAAGATCAGGGTGCCAACTTGGTCAGGTGAGGGCTCTCTTGCAGAAAACAGACTTCCTATTGTATCCTCACATGGTGGAAGGGGCCAGGGAGCTGCAAGATCATTTTTTAAAGAATCTCATTCATAAATACTCTACCTCATGACCTAATCATCCCCACCTCACCTACTAATAACCATCACCTTTGGTGGTTAGGATTTCAACATATGATTTTGGGGTGGGTGGGGGACACAAACATTCAGATCACAGCACTAAGCAAATGTATCCAATGTCACTTATTTAGTAAGTGGCAGAGCTAGAATCTGAACCTGTGTTTGTCAGATTTCAATGTCCATGCTTTCCACTAAATGCCTTACCCCACAGCCAAATTAAACTACTGCTATTCCTTCAATATGCTGGTTCAGATATCCTTGCTCTGTATGTGCTCAGGCCTCTTTCACCATTCTGTAAATCTTTCTCTTACCTTTACTCTCTCCAAATGATTCCCCCCCCCCTTTTTTTTTCTTTTACTACTGTTTGGTCTGAAACGTGACCCTTTATAGCCTTTATCACACTTTAATATAATTATTTCCTTACATTGGTATTTCACTAGCCTATAAACTCTTTGAGGACAAAGAATTCCAATCCATTTCCTGGTAAAAATTTGTTATTCTGACACACCAATGATAGAAATTTTCATAGGAGGGAAAAAACTTAATTTTTTATAGCCCATTTAGGGCCCTTAGGTGAATGAAGAAAATGGAATTAGGAATTACCTTACAGGGTTATCTGAAGACAAAACCAGTGGTTCTAAAACCTAATGGTATATTGGAATCCCCTTAAGAGATTAGGATAATGAAAATATCTAGATCTGATGCCACACCTTCTGATTCATAATCTGTAAATAGGGAGCTCATAAATTTGCATGTATGTAGATCCCCAAGAGATCTACACTGAACAACTAGATTTGGCAATCAGAGTTTAATGTTACAAACTATATAAACCCTCAGCGCAATGTGTAGCCTATGAGAATGCTCAATAAATGTTAGAATTTTACATCACAACACCTTACAAATGTCATACCACTTTATAATTTATAAAATACACACACAAGAATTATCCCACTTCAAAACAATACAAGGATTAACATTTAATCTCTATTGCACAAATTCAGTAGATGGTAATCACTTAAATGCTGTCTCGTTCAAATGAAATTAAACAAACAGATGGAAACCTCTTAAAAATAAGGTCATTTTTAGCCTGAAAAATATCCATCTGTTCTTCCAATAGCATGGTGTCTATGATGACTCTCACCTTTGGGTAATTGGATCTCTAACTCCCTTAAATGGTATTCAGATCCACTGGCATTAGGAGGATTAAAAAAAAAAAAAAGAGTGCTGGTTAGGCAACCAACACTTCCGTTACAAGAGCTATGCTTTGGGAAGATAAAAGTGGACATTTTTTATGAAGAGAGTCCTAACCTGTACCTTGAAAGAAGGAAGAATCCCAAACAATTGAGAAAAGTTGCTGCTAGAAATCTGACACCAAATTGTGCAATCCCTGCTTATTACCTGGTGCAACTCCAGAAAGCGCTGAACCAATTCTTCCAGATCTTTACACCTGAAAGGCCCAGCAGGGCAGTTGAGATGTGTTACTGAAGTGGTAAGTGACTCTTGTCAATAAACAACTATAGAAAGTACTCAATGAGACACATAAAAAAATAAAATAAATAATAGGTTTGGTGGCATACAGGTAGTAGAAAGAAACTTACTATATTTCTGATAGGAGTAGAGAATCTCAACAATATAAACATAGCAGTTAAAAACTGTGATGACGGGTGCCTGAGGGCTCAGTCGGTTGAGCATCCAACTCTTGATTTTTGACTCATGATCCCAGGGTCATAGGATGGTGCCCACATCAGGCTCTGCGTTAAGCATGGAGCCTGCTTAAGATTCTTTTCTCTCTCTCGGTCTCTCCCTCCCTCTGCCCCTCTCTCCCACTTGCACATGCACATACTCTCTCTCTCTCTCTCTAAGATAAAAAGAAAAAAAAATTTTAAGTGTTATGAAAACTATCAAAACAATGCACCAGGTGGCAAACAAATGGCATAGGTGTGAAAATCACATTATAGTAAAAGTAAGTTTTAATCTGGGGCTTTAGTGGAAGTTATCCTGTAAGTAGTATCCAGGTCCCTGGAAATCTTTAACTGTGTCAAGTTCTCAAGTTCTAACCAGTGGTCTCCCCACATGGGCAACAGTGGGACGCAATATTGCATCTCTGATGATCTAACAAATTACACTTGTAATTTAATACGAAATGTTTAAGTGTTTGATTTGTTAATTCAATCTGAACTGTGTAAGTGAATTTTATATTATTAGACTTGTAATTTTAACTTGAAAATTATAAAATACTTTAATTTGTTTATAAACATTATTTTGGATTTTAAAAGAAAACTGAATAGTAAATCCCTATATTTAAACTTATCATATTTATTTGTTCTTTTTTTAAAGTTGATTTATTTAATTTGAGAGAGACAGAGCATGTGCGAGTGAGCTGGGAAGGGGCAGAGAGAAAGGGGGAGAGAGAATCTCAAGCAGGCTCTGCATAGTCAGCACAGAGCTGGATGTGGGGCTCGATTTCATGAACAGTGAGATCATGACCTAAGACAAAACCAAGAGTCCAACACTTAACCCACTGAGCCACCCAGGTGCCCCTAAACTTATCACATTTGTAAATAGCATTCAAATACTTACAAAGATTTGTTGGGTTTGTAAGCCCTCCTTGATGGGTTGTTTGAGGTATTTGGGATAATTAAAAAAAAAAAAATCTAATTTGTGGTTAGATTTGGAATGCACAACTTATTTTAAGTACAAGTAAGTATGAGTTTTCTGCCACCAGACATTAAAAAGTCAATTGACTATCTTCCAGCAAATGGAAGGAATATGTCAGAGTTAAGGAGAAAAAAAAGACAAGAGAAAATGGCTGAGCATTGGTTTTGGAAATTTATCTACTAATTTGCTCTGTTTGGAATGGTTAATTGTTAGTGTATCTTAAAAGTTTCTGATTCTAGTAACATTGAGTGGAATGCCAAAAATTTCTCTGATTTTTATTAGATAACATACAAATTTAGTCAAAGTTTATATTCAGGTGAACAGGAATTCTAATCACAAAATTATTTTAATTGTACTCCTAATCACCTAATATGTACTCTCAAAAAATAAAGGAAAAAGGAAAGAAAAGAAGGGAAGAAAAAGACAAAAAGCCAAGATTTCTGTGTTCCAAAGGCATTCAAAGTGTTACCTTTTTATACTTTCCTGTTTTAGCAATATTCATTCACCAAATATTTTTCAGGCGCTCAAGTGACAAGTTCTGTGTTAGATGCTAAAGATATAGCCCAGAGCAGTACAAGTACAGTCTATAACAATGCTGAATTTAAATAGAACTCAAGTTATGATAGAATAGACTAACAAAGTACAAAAGACAAATAGATATTAACTTTTCTAATCAATTTAAAAGATCTCTAAAGTATGTTTTAATTATGCACTTTACCAAACTTCACTATATCCTAATAGATATCCTGAATTTAAAAGGTAGATATGGAAAAAATAATATTCTATTATGGTAAATGCCTTACAGCTGAATGTTTAAAATAAACATTTCTATATTTCAGTCCTAGAGACTCATTCAGACTAGTTATTGTTATTAAATATAGGGACAAATATAACAAAACAGACTAATTTTGCTGTTTAGGGAAATGGTTTTTTAAATGATCACAACTACTGTAGTTTAAGAATTGTAAATTTAGACGAATCCAAAGGACAAAATTCTTACTTCTAATCCATGGAAATTAAGTCTGAAATTATTTTTAGCCTATTAAATGCAATTTTGAAAATGCTTTCTACAAGGATTATCGCATTTAACAGATATAGACAGAAATATTGGAAATCCAGAAGTGATTCCTGACTGGTTCCTTTTTTCTGCCTCAACTCCTCAACAATACTGCACCTCTTCCTATTCTTTAGACACCACTTAGCATAAATAAATAAATAAATAAATAAATAAATAAATAAATAAATAAAACACCACTTAGCATACTGAAGTTGTATTGATTCATTTACATCTTTTGGTATCATGGTTTGTTTTTTCTCATGTTGTACTCTATATTTCCTTTTACTCTGTTGAACCAATAGAAAGATTTTCCCATAAACTCTGCCCTAGCCTTTGATCAAGAATGGTACATTAAAATTTTTGCTTACCTTTCAGGTGTCTCTCGAATAAGACTATTTTTTCATTCAAATTCAAATATCCAGTTGGGTTTCTGTGGAGCTGAAATGCTTACTGGAGCCGTCTCACTGGTTCCACAATCTCCAGGCTACATCCCACTTTCCAAATCATTCCTTAATCTTGTTTGAGAAGACAGTGGCAGTAGTGACTATCACCAAACATTGGATGCCTTCCAGATTCCAGTACTTCATGTCCCACCTCTGGGACACTTGCATGAGTAACATCAAGCTCACCCTACTTCTGTGTTTTCTGCTGCTTAGTGAGCTATCATTACTCTTTAATTTCTTGCTTTGTCCTTGGAGGATGTCTAAAAGAGCTTGGCTAGAGTTATTTATCTTGCAAGAATCTGATATTACACAGTGCCAGCCCACAAAAACTTAAAGCACCTGCATCTGGCTCTGATTCCCATCTATTGGCTACTCTCTAGTTTAAAAACATACAGGTTTTTTGTTTTGTTTTGTTTTTTTCCTATTCACGGCCACATGATCAGAAATCCAAATAAAAGCAAGCAGCATGAATTACTTCATTGCTAACAATGATGAGACAAAAAGGTCTGTGTGGTAACTTTCAGGGTGATCATATATATCTGGACGTTCTAGCCATACTTGTTTTCCATCTATTAGTGACTCTTCATATGATCCAATTCAAAGCAGAATTTAACTGAATGTCTCAAAATCAATGAATCAGCTTTAATTGCCATCTCTAGTATAATACCTAATCATAGGCAATTACCAAGATAGTATAGAATTGGTTAGGACATACTGTACCCAGTTTATATATGTTCTCTTTGCTTTTGTAATGTTATTTATTTAAAAAAATTTTTTTTAACGTTTATTCATTTTTGAGAGACACAGAGAGACAGAGAGTGAATGGGGGGAAGAGCAGAGAGAGAGGGGGCCACAGAATCCATAGCAGGATCCAGGTTCCAAGCTGTCAGCACAGAGCCCGACGTGGAGCTCGAACTCACCAACCGTGAGATCATGACCTGAGCCGATGTCGGACGCCTAACCGACTGAGCCACCCAGGCGCCCCTAATGTTATTTATTTTTGAGAGTGATCACAACCAAGGGAAGGGCAGAGAAAGAGGAGAACCAGAGGATCTGAAGCTGGCTCTGTGCTGTCAGCACAGAGCCCGACATGGAGCTCAAACTCACAAACCGTGAGATCATGACCTGAGCCAAAGTTGGATTCTTAACTGACTGAGCCATCCAGATGCCCCTATGTTCCTTAACAAATTTTGTACTTGATTTCTTTTTTTTTAATCTTATGGCAGATATGCAGCATTTTGGATGCTCAGGGTCTACTTCATTTCATGAATAATAATATTTTATTTTTACTGCCACCCCTCCTGTTTGCTACAGATCCAATAACCTTCACAGTGTTTAATAAAGGTAAATTGAATAAAGGTGAATTAACATGTTTAAGCTACCAGGATGCCTTTCTGGTTCAGTAGAGCTATAATTGTCTCACCCTTTAAAACTGCATTTCAGTTCAACCACAGTTTTGATCTCAAACCCACACAATTAACCCTGTGTGAAAGACAAAATGTATTTGACAATTAAGGAGATGGTTTTATTCAAGCTACTGTAATAGGGAGAACATTTATTAATAAGGATATCTCAAGGAAAAGGACATGGGACTAGGGGTTTTATAGAGGCAGATAAACAAGAAAGCCATTGAGGAAGGATGGAGATGGGTCTTACCAACGAGTATGTGACAGTAGTGTAGTCTTTTATGGTTAGCCATTTCTTAGAACACAGAAGAGTGGAAAGGAAGGTCCTTACTGTTGCTGGTTTCCAGAAACACAGGGCTCAAATAGAGTTCAACACTGCCAAGACAATGACAATTGTTCAAGACACATGAATATATTTCATCCTGAACAACGTAAAGCTGATCATAAGCCTCTTGAGTGGGATGAAGCAAGGACTAAGAAGTAGTCTCTCAGGGATTCTTGTTGGCACTGTTTCCTGTAAACTCGATAAAAACATCTGTTGAGAGGTGGTGGCAAATGTCAATGGTTTTAGAGTCTTGGAGACTTTAAAGACTTCAGGATCCTAAAAGGGGCATGCTTAAAAGGAAACAGGAAATGTTAGTATAAAAGTTTGTATTAAAATAAAAAACCAGGAGTTGAAGCCTGAGGATGACCAGTCTAGTGGATTCCACGAATCTTTTGGTAATGCAGCACCATTTGCTGAGTTTCATGCTATCAAACTAGGACCTAAGTGCTCTTGGTGATGTTGCCTACAGCCTTGGTTACATCTTATATAAAGTATGCTTAAACCAGACATCTCTCTGGACTTCCTTAGTAGTTGAGACAATGACTTGTCCAGGGAGAAATCTGGATTGTGCATGGGCTACTGCAGTAGTGAATTCAAGACTCATATCAGGCCATGGGGCTTCAGCTTGCAGAGCTTCTTTTTATCCTACGGAATGAGTCTGCTTCAAAGCAGCTTTGAGTCCTGGGGAGCTGGACAGTCAGGTCTTAGTTCTCCATGATGGTAAGTCAGGCAAAAGGAAGAAAAATTGGAAACAGTGTGGATGGCTATAGCCAGATATTACAGGAAACTTGAGCTTTAAGTTGGGTAAGAATTTACAATTTGAGCAATGTAGCTGAATCCAGTCCAATTTGCAGGTAGGTACTAAAACTGGTTTTTCCACAGGGCAGGGGTGGTAGCCATTTAAATCCCTGCCAGACAGACAGAGTTTGCATATCAATCAGTTGTCTATAACTTATAAAGAGGTATGGAAGAGAGCTCAAAGACCATCAACCAGGTTAGAATCTGATAACCCAGAAAGTTATGGTATAAATGATGAAATTTTCCACTAAACTATAAAATTTCTCTCTATTGTCACACACTTTTTAATCAAAAATAATCACAAAGAAAGATTATTTTTGGGTTTTCTTTTACGATTATTTATTTTGAGAGAGAGAGAGAAAGAAACAGCAGGGGACAGGCAGAGAGAGAGGGGGGGAGACAGAGGATCTGAAGTGGGCTCTGTGCTGACAGTAAAGAGCCCAATGTGGGGCTGGAACTCACAAACTGTGAGATCATGACCTGAGCCAAAGTTGGATGCTTACCTGGGCCACCCAAATGTCCCAAGAAAGATTATTTTTGAACACAAAATAAAACAGGTATAATTAGATTTAGCCTGATTATTTAAATAGGTGTAGCAATAATGGTAACTTATCATTTAGGCCTTGTTAAATTTGCTTTGCTGGAAATTTTCATTAAAAAATCTCATATTAGACTTTCAAAGGCCTTTTGAGGCTAAGAAGCCAAGCCAAGAAACTGCTATTAAATTTCACCTGCAGTAGTTATAAATTTGGAGTTATTCTTCTCTTCTCAAGACCCCCAAAATAGCCTAAGATTCCTGAACTTGCTGGAAGCAACCTTCCTTACTCACCTGTAAGGCAGAGAACACTATAGGCTGGGTACCAAGCTAGTTTTCCCACATGGGCTTTGTAAGCATTGCTCCATAAACATTTTAATTCCTTAAAAGTGCCTGGTCATATACAGAAAATGAACATCATTCTCAAATATGATATTCCAGCCAAGGTCTCAGTTGTATAACCAATTCTTCCAATTATGTCCTGGTAACAAGTGAGAAAGTTTCTTTTTGAGCCTATGTAAATAATTATATTGCTATTAAAATAAGAATATTCAGTAATAGTTTCTAAATTCTAGAGGGGCCAGACGGAGAAAAAGATCATTTATAAATGTATTTCTGTTTCAAAAAGCAGAAAATTGTTATGAGTCATAAATAGCTTATGAGAAAAGAGAAAGCAGTTCCTTATATATACAAAAAATAGAACATTAAAATACCAATATTCCAAACAAAAGCCACAATTATCTCTCATTAGTGCATTCAGTACTATGTAATTATTCTTGTCCTGATCAGTCTTGGGATAGCAGTCTAATGAGCCCATATGCTTTATGACTGGAATTCTGGAAATCCTGACTCAGTCCACCAGTATGCTCTCCAAGTTGTATAAGTGATGCCATCAGAAGCCTGGACCCAAAAAGACCTGTATCATCTTTTTTCACAGAGCACTGAGACAGTCCTTTGTTGGAGATGAAGTATTCAGGACTATAGTTTATTGTCAGAGTTTTCAGGGAAGCATTAGAGAAAAACAAAACACTCTGCAGATGACAGACTTAAAATGACTATGGTAGAATTATTACTGATAATTTTCCAAAGGGAAACATCCGATGAGAGTTCTTAACAGGAGCACAACTGACAAGGAAATGTAGTTGTTTCTGCTGTATGCAAAACAAGATAATGCAGTCAACCAAAAAAAAAAAGTGTTTAAAAAAAATTTTTTAGGCTTATTTATTTATTTTGAGAGAGAAAGAGAGCATGTGAGTGGGGGGGGGGGGGGGAGGGCAGAGAGAGAGGGAGAGAGAGAATCCCCAAGCAGGTCCTGCCCTGTTAAGGCAGAGCCTGATGTGGCTCAATCTCACAAATCAGGAGATCATGACCTGAGCAGAGATCAAGAGTCAGGTGCTTAACCAACTGAGCCACCAGGCACTGCCCCCCCCCAAAAAAGTTTTAGACAAAATATCTATAAACACAATTATTAATAATTAACATATATTCAAAGAAGAGTGGTTACTACATTTAACTTATGAAAATGGCTAAACATAATCTTTACAAAGAAAAAATTTTAGATATAATATATACTAATTGTGAGACATAGTATACCATGAATACACCAAGCACATAGAACACAACAAGAATAGGGGTGCCTGAGTGGCTCTGTCGGTTAAGCGTTTGACTTTGGCTCAGGTCATGATCTCAAGATTCATGAGTTCGAGTCCTGCATCAGGCTCTGCTTTGGGGTGCAGAGCCTGTCTGGGATTCTTCCTTTCCTTCTCTCACTCTCTCTCTCTCTCTCTCTCTCTCTCTCTCTTTCTCTCTCTCTGCCCCTTCCCCACTCATGCCCTCTCTCTCTCAAAATAAATAAACTTAAAAAAAAATAGAACACAACAAGAATATATCAGAATATCAAGTAAAGGATTCTATAACTATGTCATCTCTATGTTCATATAACTCCATAGGTAGGTGATGTGAAGCCCCAGTTGAAAACCACTTGCCTAGAAGATGCCAGATTCAAATTAAAGAAGTAAGGTTGTGGCCAATATTTTAAAAAATTACTGAAAGTATGATAATACTATGGTATTATTGTCTAATATCAGGCAACACAGCACCAGAACTATGATAAATAGAAGCATATCACGGACAGGGATGACACAGACAATTCTCTACAAAAATCCCATACAGCATACAGTTTCTAAAATATTTGTATTAATAACATTTTACCATACAAATCTAATTGAAGGAAGGGGAAGCATTTCTTCTGATTTAGCAACTTCCCTTTCCCAGCCCCAAGTTCAAGTCAGCAACTATGTGCCAAGAATGGGTAAAGTCCCTGGGGATTCAGAGATGAACAAGTCACAATCCCTGTCTCCAAATATCCTTGTCTTAGAATTTGATGGGGAAAGTATGCAGGGGAGAGTTACAGCAGCACAGACTAGCTGCTCTGTGCCCAGCCTGGAAGATGTAAAAAGAGTGACAAAAGGGAGGGAGATGAAGGCAGGTTACATGTAGCTTTTGAAGAAATGATGCCTAGACTCAGTAATTAGAAGAGTGAATAGGAAAAGAAGAAATAGAATCTGTTTAGACTTCTCTTAAAAGAACCAAATGGAGCAGATAGAAGGATGATGACAAGAGAAGAAACAAGAGAAAGTATGGACAAGAAAAGGAACATGATCTTTAAAGAGCTAGAAATCAAGAACAGAGATCAAGAACACCAAAATACAAGAGTATTCAAATGTAGATATGGTGGTAGGAAAATTCTTCCTTAATCCGTAAAATTTTCTCAATTGCGAGGTCCTTGCAATTGAGTGTGATTCATTATGTTTCATGTAAGAATTAGAGCATTTGAAAATGGGTAAATGTGTTTGAAACAGTTGCCAAAGAAAAAAGAGGGGGAAAAAACTGTCCAAAGACTGTAAAAGGACTTTCCATTGGCACTGCCTCCCCATGCCTAATATTGAAGGTAAAATATTTCTGGAGGTAGCAAACAGCACATTATGGGACATTCTCTAGAAGGTCAAACAGCAGTGGGTGGAAAAAGCAGATCATAGCAGGGTATAGAAAGATACGAAATCTAGTGTGGACTGAAGGAACACAAAAGTAGGCAGAAATCAAGGCAGTGGAGAATTCGATGGGATTAATAATAGAGGAGTGTGGGGGTAGCCTGAAATAGCAGGAAGGATAGGACTACTCCAGCCCCTAATCTGAACCTAAATTAGTACAAACAGGTTGTATTAAATCACTTCTCCTCACATCAAGCTTGTGAGGTAAAGTGACATACTTTAGAAACCACAGAATCCCAGATCTTACAGAGAAAATCTTTCTGGAAATTTGTATTACCCAAACTCTTTTGAACCAACCCAGATCAGTTCCCCCAATAAACTCTTTTGTAGCTAAGGATTAGGGTAATTTACTCCAACACTTTAAAAAGTTTATTCAGTCCAACCATTGATGGATAAATCAAATGCAGTATTATCACACACTCAAGTATTTTTGGTGATAAAAAAGGATGAAGTGCTGATATACTATGGTGTGGATAAACCTTTAAAAAAAGTTTGCTAAGTGAAAGAAGCCAGACACAAAAAGCAATATAGTGTATAGTTCCATTTATATAAAATATGCAGAATAGGTAAATCTATAGACACATAAAGTAAATTAGTGGTTGCCTTCAGCTAGAGGAAAGAGAGGGGAATGAGAAGTGATAGGGTACAGGGTTTCTTGTAGAGGAGAAGAAAATACTGTAAAATTAGATGGTGATGATGGTTACACAACCTTGTGAATATACTAAAATATACTGAATTGTACACTTTAAATGTGTAAGTTATATGGTATGTGAATTTATATCAATAGTTTTTTTAATTTATTCATTCAATACTTAAGAGAACTAAAATGCACTAACAATTTAAAAACATGCTAGTTATTAACAATTTAACATTATGTAATGAAATATTTGATAATCTATACCATCTATTAAAATTATTGTTATTTATCATACCATGGGACAACAGTAAATAGATTATCTAATTGATTCAGGAAGATTATTTATTTAAAAATACTATGGATATTTTGATATAATACAGTCTATTTTTCTTTTCTTGGAAGCATGTTTTTGTGGAGACTGCCTTATAATTTTCATAGTACTTGTACTGCCATAATGTAAGTGATTTAAAACAAATTTTATTGAGTTTTACTCTATACTAATTTGTTTTAAATTTATTTATTTATTTGAGAGAGAGAGTGTGTGAGCAAGTGGCAGAGAGAGAATCCCAAGCAGGCTCTACACTGAGTACAGAGCCTGATGTGAGGCTCGAGCTCACCCAAAGCAGGGCTCAAGTTCACCAGATGTGGGGCTCAAACTCATGAACCATGAGATCATGACCTGAGCCCAAGTCCGATGCTCAACCAACTGAGCCACCCAGGCGCCCATCTACACTAATATTTTAATGCTTTGGCTTCTGCTTGGACCATACTCACAGCATTTTGCTGCTATTATTTTAATTACAAAATACTATTGAATCATTTAATCAAAGATTAACAAAGTTCGTCAACATGGATTGCTACACATTAACTTCAAGGTGCCTCTTAGCCATTTAGACAGATCATCATCTTATCTCCCCAGGTCTCTTTACTGCCATACCCTAAGGCCAAAATTCAGGTTTCCAAATCAGCATTACTTAATTCTTCTTAGCAGCCTTTGCTTTTTATGTATTCATTTATTCAACAAATTTTTACTGAGCACCTCTCAAGTGCCAGGTACAGGGAATATGCAACAAATAGACACTATCTCTGGAAGGGAAGAGTCTAGGAAAAATGTATAATGGAATAAGTTATAATAGTGAGGCATTAGGAGAGCACAATGCAGTGAGGCAGTGAGGCCTCAACAGGTATAGGTGTCAGGCTGAGGCATTTTGTAGGAGGTGATGTCAACGTTGAGACTTGAAAAATGAACAGAACTTAGGAAAGCAATAATTTGAGTAGTTTTAAGGAAAAAAAGTATATAAAAAAGTTCAGAAATGAGTGACACCATCAAGCTTCCTAGGTAACAGTTCAGAATGGTTTAAGAACTGAGTGCAAAGGAGAAGATGTAGCTGGAGAGAACTAAACAAGAGAACTAAACAGATTTTGAAATGCCTAATAAGCTGATCTTCCAAGGGCAATGGAAGTCTTTGAAGAGTTTTAAGCTTTAAAACAAGATAAGACCTGAGTTTTTAGAAGGATTAAGTAAGGGTCCCCTCCCCCCTTTAAGGTACCAAGCAACCTCCAAAATCCTTACAATCATAATTCCTATAAACTTAAGCAATTATTTTAAATATTTGACCTTTCTTCACTTGAAAAAAAAACTATCCCAGTGCAATAATCAGTCCTGTCTGTTATCAAGCAATTAACTTCTGTGGGGAGCTCTCTTGGCCTGGAGTTTCTAGATGTACTGGGTCAAGGACTGGACTAAGAACAACCATTTTTAAAACTCTCACTTTGTGGAATGTTCCCCTTTAAAAAAATAATGGTGCATTTGCACCATGGAATATTATGCAATCACTAAAAGTAATGAATTAGAGCTATTGACATGGAAAGGATTCCAGGAATAATTCTGACAAGAAATGCAAAATGCAGTTAAGTGTCCCATAATGCCGTTTTTGTAAAACCATGACATCCCACCATATAGATGTATGTATATGTTTATATATGTTTGAATACGAGTCTTCATCAAAGGTTCTGGGCTGAGTAAATTCACTGCCACTCACTGAGTTGCCATTTCCTTTTTTTCATCGGTTTTCTTTTTTAGTTTTATTTACTTATTTGGCAAGAGAGAAAGAGAGAGTGCATGTGAGTAGGGGAGGGGTGTAGAGAGAATCCCATCTCGAATGCACGAACCGTGAGATTATGACCTGAGCCGAAGTCAAGAGTCATATACTTAACCGACTGAGCCACCTAGGCATCCTGCCACTTGATTTTGTTATATTTTTATATAAGTACACATTTGACCACATAAAACAGACAAAAAGAACCAAGTAACAAGAATCTCACCAACAAACTCCCACCAGGAATCTTAGGGTAGTCCTGAATTTTTAATAAATATGTGTGTGTGTATAATATATATATATGTATGTATATATATATATATATATATATATATATATCCCTCTTAAATTCTCTTTTGACTCTACTACCTTACTAACTTATTGCATTCTTCACAATTCTATTCACCTAATTACTGAAAGTAGGGATTTAAGGCATTTCAGTTTGCCCATACATTCCAGAATTTTGATTTTTGTGACACACTCCCTACAATTGCTATATAATATATATTGATATATTTTAATTTTTTTTAACTTTGTTTACTTTAGAGATAGAGAACAAGCATGTGCACACATGTTCCTGTGACTTATTCATTCCTTAACTGGAAACCTGTATCTCCTACTTCTCTTCACCCATTTTGTCCACCCCCTCACTCACCTGCCCTCTGGTAACGATCAGTTTGTTCTGTATTTATGGATCTGTCTGATTTTTGAATTTATTTGTTCTGCTTTTAGATTCCATATACAAGTGAAATCATGGGGTTTGTCCTTCTCTGACTTATTTCTGGGTATTCTTGGGTAAATACCCAGTGGTGGAATAATTGGATTGTATGCTATTTCTATTTTTAATTTTGGGAGGGATCTTCATACTGTTTCCCACAGTGACTGCACCAATTTACATTTCCAGCAACAGTGCACAAGGGTTCCTTTATCTCCACATCCTTGCCAACACTTGTTTTTTATCTTTTTGATTCTAGCCATTCTGAATAATGTGACATGATCTCTCACTGCGGTTTTGACTTGCATTTCCCTAATGACTAGTGGTGTTGAGCATCTTTCTATTTGTCTGTTGGCCATTTGTATGTCATCTTTGGAAAAATATGTATTAAATCCTCTGCTCATTTTTTGATAGGATTATTTATTTTTTGTGTGTTGTGTTGTGTAAGTTCTTTATATATTTTGGATTCTAACGCTTTATCAGATATATCATTTGCAAATATCTTCTCCCATTCGGTAGGTTGTCTTTTAGTTTTGTTGATTATTTCCATTGCTGTGAAGAAGCTTTTTATTTTGATGTAGTCCCAATAGTTTATTTTTTCTTTTGTTTCCCTTGCGTTAGGAGACATATCTAGAAAAATGTTGCTACAGCCAATATCGAAGAAATTACTGCCTATATTTTCTTCCAGTTTTATGGCTTCACATCTCACATTTAGGTCTTTAATCCATTTTGAATTTATTTTTGTGTATGTTGTAAGAAAGTGGTCCAGTTTTCCCAGCACCATTAAAAAGACTGTCTTTTCCCCATTGTATATTCTTGCCTCCAGCACGTTTTAATGCCTAAAAATTTTTAAATAAAAAAACCTGGTGTATCTTATAAGGTTAGATAAAACAAAACTGTGAACTCACTTGACCTGGGTGCCTTTTTTAATGTTATAGTTTAAATCGCCTTTCCAATCATCTTTATGGCAACTGTTCTATTTCAGTAGTTCTTATATTGTAGCATATTTCTACAATTACACAGATTAATAAGCCCCATTCCCAGAGTTTCTGATTTAGTGGGCCTGAGGATTTTACTTCTAACAAGTTCTTTATGATGCGAATACTGCAGACTGAGGGACCACACTTTGAGAACCATTAGTCACCATAAATAAACTTTTTTTTCTGGGTTTTCAAATTTGTAGCCATGAAGTCTCAAGTAATGGTCTCATAATTCCTTTTGCTCTGTGATATTTGCTTGATCATATCAAACCTTGTATACTTGTGGGTTTTTGGTGTTTTTTTTTTTTTTTTAATGTTTAGTTTTGAGAGAGTGAGCAGGGCGGGGGGTTTGGAGAAAACCTAAAGCAAGCTCCGTGTTGACAGCACAGAGCCCAATGGAGGGCTCAAACTCATGAACTGTGAGACCATGACCTGAGCTGAAGTTGGATGTTCAACCAACTGAGCCACCCAGGCACTCCTATACTTTTGCTTTCTTTCACTTTTCCCTAGTCATGTTCTATTTGAATGGTCTTATCAAATAAAAGCTTTTGGTTTTTTTTCACCTATCAAATATGTTTTGTTACCATTTCCCTAATTTCAGCCTTGTGTTTAATTTTTTTGCTTATTTCTTCAGAAGATTATCAAATTCCTTTATTTCTCATCTTTAGGATTATTTTTAAAAGTTTTCAGACAATGTAATGCTGAGTATGTCAAAGGTGTACTATAATCTTTCTGTAAGGGAAAAGCCAATCCAGAGATAGTCTCTTAGTAAAAACAGAAATAATTATTTGCCTAAATACACACAAAAATAGTTTGGTATAAGGTCACTAGACTCTAATATAGGTAGATTGGAGACTAGTAGTTAAATATATATTGTGATAGCTGATGATCCAAAATGGTCCCCAATGATCTCTGCCTCCTGGTTTTCACATCCATGTATATAGTTCCCTCCCACATTGTACTAGGATTAGTCTATGTGACCAGCAGAAACAGCAGAAGTGGAGGCATGTCAGTAATGAAATGAGATTATAAAAGACACTTCTAACATTCTCTTTTTGGATTACTTATTTTGGAGGATGCTAGCTGCCATTGCCAGGCTGACTAGTGAGGACCCAAAGTCTGCATATAACAATGTGAGTGAGTTTGGAAGTGGATTCTTCAGTCCTACTTGAGTCTTAGGATAATTGTAGCCTCAACTAAAAAACTTGATTGCTATCTCATGAGAAACCTTGAGCCCGAATCACCCAGCTAAGTCACTCCTAATGACTTCCTAATGCTCATAAACAGTGTGAAATAATCAATGTTTGTTGCTTTAACCCACTATGTTTTGGAGGATAATTTGTTATGCAGCAATAGATAACTAATACATATTATTTTTTAAATTATCAGAATTTTTCTACCAAAGTTTCTGGAATTATGAAAGTACAATTTATACCAACTAAACAACTAGAAGAAGATGAAGAGTGGAAGATTATTAGAATGTTAGAACATTTAGGAATATTGTATATTTTACTTTACTGGAATCTAGATACTTGTGTAGGCAAAGGAATAGTAAAATTGCTATAGAAACAACATGCATTATATACATCCTTTCTCATGTCCTCAACAAATATGGTTAAGCTGGTTTAAACACTTCAGAACTTCGTTTTTTCCTTCTTTTATTTTTTTTCAAAATTAATATTCATGTAGAAACTCATCTGAGACTGACAATCTGGATTTTAGTTTACAATTTATAGCAATGCAGAACACCTACTTTTAATGATGCTGAACAATCTTTGGGGACAGGTCCTAACACATGTGCTGCAAATCTTTGTTTCCAAGACAATGATAACTATGTCAATTACACACAGGAATGTGTTAGAATGGGGCTGTGTGCCAGTATTTGTTGAAAAACTTAAAACAATCATGAATCAATGACCAAAAAGATAAGGTTTAAAGGAAACTGGCTTGACAGAAAACTACTATCTCATATTATTACATATTTTTCTTAAATATACTAAAAATTTATGCTGAGATTATGTTATTTTAAACAAATAAATGTATTTTAAAAATTAATTTGGTAATCCCTACATTATTAAAGTTAGACAGTTTTGTAGAAATCACATGGAATATAAAAACAAAAACTTCTTGAGCTACAAATAGAAGTACTATAACTTTATGAAACTAAAGAACAAGGAGTTTACAAGAAAACTCCTTAGCCTCAAAGTCCTAAAATGGAACACAAATATTTTTCATGCACTAGGAATCACCAACCCAATGTTTTTATTTACAGATGTGAACCAAAGTAATAATAATGGTAGATAATATTTTACTGAAGGCTCATATTTGTCAAGCATATGCACCCACCTAACCACCCATCCCTACTTCTGATTTTCTCAATCTTACTTTACCCTCTTCTTTCCAAAAGCAATTATCACTTTGTAATATACCACATAATTTACATATTTATTAGACTAGTGTTAGGTTAAGTGACTTACCTGCTTTCATACAGCTTGAGCTGGGATTGGAATCTAGATTTCCTTATATTCATTTGACTCAATCTAGTCAACAAATATTTGAGTGCCTATCAGGTACCAAAGGAATCCATCCAACCGACACAACTGCTTCTTATTTTACAGGGAATATAAAATTTTTTGAGAAGGAAATTGCTTTAAAAATGATTCTAAAAGTTTTTATTGCTTATTTAGAATATGAATGCATATTGTGAACTATTTTGTTACTTGAAAACACCTTTTATTCTATGACTCTTTTTTCTAAGTATACAGAAATGTATGTAACGAAATGTCCCTTGCAGTATCAGTTCTTTTATCTTAAAATGTTGTCACGTTTATAGTTAACTTTGTAATTAAGAACTGGAATTCAGGCACCGTAAAGACCTGTTTGGTTTGTGACTCATGGTGTTTAGATTTTGGGTGGCTTGATGCCTCTGGCATTTCAGACCTGTAATGACAAATCACTGCTGGAATAATGATTTTTTTCTCCTCAGTTTTGAAATCCTTCATCAAATGAATAAGTATACTTAAATAGTTTAACTTATGTGGGCTGATACAGCAAAAATAGATTTGGGGTTATGCTGTTAACACATCTTTCCCATAATTTTCACCAAGAGCTCACATTTAACCAACTACATTTCGATACCTATTTTTCCCTATAAGTTAATCTTAAAATTCAACTTTAAATATCAAAGGTGTTTGTATGCCAAATTGTTAAAGTACATTTATACATTTCTTAACTATTTCTCATTTAATCCAGTTAAACTTGAAGAGTCTTAGTCTGAGCTCAAGTCACTGATTCCTTTATTACCAAAATATTTATAGAGCATCTATTTTAAAAAGCACTTTGATAGGCTCTGTCATGCAGCTTAGAGTCCATGAGGGGTGACAGAGAATTATATAAGCAATTATAATACAGTGTGATAATGACATCTGAGAGGGAAACCCTGTGATCTAAGAACACTGAGAATAATTGAGGGAGGACACAAAAGACAGTCAGCTAAATGAAGTGGGTCGAGACATCACCAGAATGGAGTTAACAGTTTTGCAGGGCAAGAGAAGAGTTTGTGTAAAGGCTAGGAAAGGAGAGGGAAAACAGCGCATAGGAAGAACTGAAAGTTCAATGTGACTGGAGTAGAGGTAGAAGGGTCATGCCTAAAGATGAGACTGGAGAGGATCCCAAAGATCAGAGGCCAGAACACCTAGAATCCTATGAGCCAGGCTGTAGATTTTGTACCTAATCCTAGAGCAAAAGAGTCACATAAATAAGTAAAGCTGATGCAATATCTCTGGAGAATGGATTAGAGACTGGCAGACCAGGCTATGGAAGTTAAACCCAAAGAAGGAATTGAAGATATAAAGGGTATTATCTAATTGAGAAGAATAAGTGTGGCAATTGAAATGGTGTTGAAGAGTCTAATGATTTTGATAGGAAGAGATGGAAGTAGAAAAGATGTTGCACACAGAAAGAACATCCAGAATTCTTGAATTTAGGCTAGTAGTAATTTCCTTTATGAAATGGGTATCAAAAGACTGTTGGGATAAGTGGCAAACACTGTTAACTGGCAATGTAAAAGCACTCTTAATCCCTCTTTTCTCTTTGGCACTTCCTGCAATAAATCCAGGAAAACCAGGTTCTCATTTTCCTGGCCTCCCTTTGATCTCTTGGGTATACACATAACCCAGTTCTGATGAGCTGATAGGAGCAACCTTCCTAGTGGCTCTTTCTAAAAGGAGGGTTGAAAAAGCAAGCTC
This sequence comes from Acinonyx jubatus, assembly GCF_027475565.1. NCBI lineage: Eukaryota > Metazoa > Chordata > Mammalia > Carnivora > Felidae > Acinonyx > Acinonyx jubatus. Next base: position 124,376,684 of record NC_069382.1, on the reverse strand, counting down.
ACTGCACTGCCTCTTCTTTCTTTTTGCCTTGAATGTGAAGTGATGTTTCGAATTGTGCAGCCCTCTGGCAAATAACATAAGACAAAAATATGTGGATAAAATGCTAAGGCTACTGGAGACAAAGTTAGAAAAGTCTGGGTCCTTGATATTCTGAACAATTCTGAGTCCAACAACCGGTAGTCTTCTTATAAAGAAAATAAGAAATGGCCTTATGGTTTACACCACTGTTAATTTTTCTGCTTCTCACAGGAAAAGCATTTCTGAACAGGAAACTGAAACAGGAAATTACATGAGGAAAGGAAGACAGGGAGGAATAAACTGATACCAAATTAAGACTTCTGTGTCACCTGGAAGTGGCCTTAGGTACAAATTCTATTGAATGAAGGAATGTTCTCCATTTCCAGAACTGTTTCCTCATCTATTTACTGATGTTTCAAATTCAATTAATTTCCTTACTGGTTTCCTCGCCATTCAAACCAGACTCTTTTACAATGTAATTAAAAAATTACATGTAAACTGCAAAGATATATGGCTGAAATAGCCACTAATAGTGTTGATATATTATTTCATTAGTTCAGACAGTCAGGAAATGAGTCCTAGAAGCCTAAAGTTGGGGAGCAAATCCATGAGGACTGGAATGTTGACCATTTATTACATATACCTTGAACAGATAGATTTTATCTGTACTTATCTTCACCCCTCTTTCAGAAGACACCAAAACATTCATAACTTAGTGCCTATGTGCAGATATTGCTTCCAGCCAGAAAGTCTTATCTCATCTCCTTGTTTGTCTTCTTCCAACTCCTCCTTTCAGGACCTAACTCAATTACCATCAACTGAATGTAGGATATCTCCCAATATCCATAAAGTTAGTTGTATGTTTTCTGTGCCACCAAAGTATACGTATGTCATTTGTAGTACCTTTTACCCTGTGGTAATATTCTGTTGGCAAGCCTGTCTCCATCATTTGATAACAAGATCTTTCCCCTGAAGGTAATTGTCTAGGGATTGTCTCTTATCCCTAGCACCAAGAATTGCAATTAGTATATAAAACATAAAACTACTGGGACGGAAGTCAAATTACTGGCTGGCAGGAACTGGGGAAGAGGGGAGAAAACTGGTAATAGGGAGACAAAATGGAACTTTTTGGAGTGATGAGAATGTCCTAGATCTTAGTCGTAGTGTTTAAATGACTATATACATTTGTTAAAATTCATTGAACTGTACACCTAAAGGGGTATATTGTACTGTATATGAATCATACCTCAATATAAACATGTATTATAAAAGAACTACATAAGAATGAGGAAATAAACATGAATGAATGCAAGACACATTGATATGTTTACCTGAGACTTAATTTTTTTTTCTAGACGTGCTTAGTTTTTTTAAGCACCATCTAAAACCAAGGCAATGCTTAGAACAAATAAAACTTAAATGGCGAGAATTTTAGGTAAGCCAGTGAGATTTCTGAACAGTGATACTTGTATGAATTCTCAAATTATTCTATATAATTTGCCTAAGTAGAAAATATCTATCATTTAGAGACAACTTTAATATTGATTCTCACATAGTATGAAGTAATCCTTCCTAGCACACTAACTCAAATGTGCTTTGCAGGAAAAAGCAAGTGTGCTTTAAGAGGAAAAAGCAAGTATACTATAGAAATTTCAAATGAAGCCAAACTGAACATGTAAAACTTACAAAATATTTTGTCTACACTGTATTATATCACATTAGATTTCTGATCTTCTTACATATGTTTTGAGATTATCTTCCTAAAGAGTTATCCTTGTACACTTTTAACTTGGTGGTAATCTGACAACAAATTAAATTTTTTTTTTAACGTTTATTTATTTTTGAGACAGAGAGAGACACAGCATGAACAGGGGAGGGACAGAGAGAGAGGGAGACACAGAATCTGAAACAGGCTCCAGGCTCTGAGCTGTCAGCACAGAGCCCGACGCGGGGCTCGAACTCACGGACTGTGAGATCATGACCTGAGCAGAAGTCAGACACTTAACTGACCAAGCCACCTAGGCGCCCCAGTTTGACAACAAATTAAACTGATGTTGAGTTAGAGTCCTAATAGACAACTAACCTATCTTTGCTTCATAAAGACTTAGGTTTAGTTCCTCTTAGGGCATAAATTTAAATGTTTACTACTTCTAATCACCAGTGAAAGATGGTGTATGTCTGTGTACGTATGTACCCACAGCACCCATGTCACCTCTCATGAATTTCAATCTCTGCTCAGAAAAGGCACAATCCTACAATTAAAAGTGAAACTTTAAATCATATAGAGTGTCATTGTACATTCCCTGAAGCAGTGTCTGAGATCACATAAAGTTCACAGTTGTTTCATTTCTTCTTGCTCAATTTTTTAAACTCAGCATTTTCTATAGCACCTATGGGGCAGGGTAGGCCCATGTCTATTTTCCAGTTCTGCTTCTTACCAGCTAAATCATGGGCTAAGTTACTACCATTTAATCTTTCTGAGAGTCAATTTCTTCATTTATGATATGTAAAAATATCATCTTCATGATTAAAGTTAACATTAAATGAAATGATATATGTCTTTTATTATTTTTATCCTAGATTCTTATCTCAGGGCATGGACAAATCAGTAACTTTGCTGTAACTGGTCACAGTACAAGGCTGTTGATTGGTAGGATGAAAAGTGAACATGGGGAAATTTCAGAGATGTTATATTTAATTGAATATATATTTATTAAGCACTTATTATATACATAAGTATTATAGTAGGCACCTGGGCCACGATACAATTCCAGCTTTCCCGAGGTTTATTACGATATGACTAAGTATTATCCCTGTTTTACTGTCAGGAACTAGGCTCAGAGAAAAAAATATAACAAAAATTATTTCATTGGACTGTGTATGGATTATATGTGTAAATGTATTTGTAACTGCCTAACATACTTCTTGGTTTTACAATTTATTGTGAACTACATTTAAATGTCATCTAGGGGAAAATGGGTGGCTTTTCAAGCAGGTCTATAACATGTTGTGGTTATTGTGAGAGCTTTGTAGGTCCAGAAACCCTGATTGGTGATTATTATCCAACATTGATTTCACCATCTCCCTCAAACTAGTTCCCCCCTTTTCATCCTCTTCTCCCACCTCCACCTCCTCCTTTATTCCTTATCTATCTCAAGGGAACCAACATTTACATCACCGTTCACTCCAAAATTCTTCCCTTTCCTGGCCAACACCCTCACCACATGTCAAGCTATCAACAAATCTTGCCAATTCTACTTCATAATTTTCTTCTAAAATCCATTCTTTTCCCTCCATCTCCACCATCACCACCCTGGTTTAAACCACCATCACTTCACATTTGGAATATTACGACATCCCACCTGAAGTTCATTTGGCCTTCAGACTTGTTATCCTCTCTCTCCTCAAATTCTTACTTTAAATGTATAAAAAATAATGTAATTAGTTACTACATATTTCTCACTTAGATTCACCAATTAACATTTTGCTACATTTGCTCTGTGTCTCACTTTCTCTCTATATACATCTGTAAATTCTTCTCCCCAAACTCTTGAAAGTAACTTGAAAACATCTTTACCACTAAATGTTTCAGCATGAATGTCCTGATAAGAATATTATCCTACATAAACACAGTATCATTACACCAACAAAATTAGTAATTCCATAATATTATGTAATTTAATATGTAACAATCCATATTAAAATTCCCTCAATTGTTCCAAAAATCCCTTTACAACATGAAAATATCTTCTTTCTCCCATTTAGGATCCAATCAATATTTACATATTGCATTAGTTATTAAGTTTCTTTAATTTTTTTTTTCATTTGGAATACCCCTCTCAACATTTTTTTTTTGGGGGGGGGTTGTTTTATGAGTTTGACTTGACTATCCAGGTGAATTGTCATAAAATGTTCCACTTCTGGGACACTGGATGGTTCAGTCAGTGAAGCGTCCAATTCTTGATTTTGGTTCAGGTCATGATCTCACAGTCATGAGACTGAACCCTGCGTCAGGCTTCACACCCAGCGTGGAACCTGCTTGGGATTCTCTCTCTCCCTCTCTTTCTGCCCCTCCTCCCTAAATAAATAGAAAATAAATAAATAGCTTCACTTCTGATTTGTCTGATTGTTTCCTTATAGTGTTTAACTTGATCCTGTATCTCCTGCATTTCCTGTAGATAGAAAGTGAGGTAGAGACCTAACTAGACTATTTTAAACATTTTTTGGCAAGAATATTTATAAAAGTTTATAAATATTAGTTCTGTATTAGTTTTCTAGGACTGCTATAACAAAGTACCACAGACTATGTGGTTTATTATTATTATTTTTTTTAATTACAGTATAGTTAACTATAACAATATAATAACACTTATATTATATTGTATTGGTTTCAGGTGTAAAACATAGTGATTCAATAATTCTATATATTATTCAGGGCTCATCAAGATAAATGTGCTCTTAATCTCCTTCACCTATTTCACACATTCCCCCTCCCACCCGCTCTGGTAGCCATCTGTTTGTTCTCCGTAGTTGAAAGTCTATTTTTGTTTCTTTATTTTCTCTTTGTTCATTTGTTTTGTTTTTTTAAATTCCACATATGACTTAAATCATATGGTATTTGTCTTTCTCTGACGGACTTATTTTGTTTAGCATTATACTCCCTAGATTCATTCATGTTGTTGCAAAGGGCAAGATTTCATTCCTTTTTATGACTGAATTATATTCCATTGTGTAGATATATACCACATTCTCTTTCCATTCATGTAACAATGGACACTTGGGCTGCTTCCATAATTTGGCTATTGTAAATAATGCTGCAATAAACATAGGGGTGCATATAGCCTTTCGAATTAGTGCTTTCATATTCTTTGGGTAAATACAAAGTTGTGAGATTCTAGATCATATGGTAATTCTTTTTTTTTTTTAAGGAACCTCCATACTGTTTTCCATAGTGGTTGCAACATCGTACAAGGATTCATTTTTTTCTCCACATCCTTGCCAACACTTGTTTCTTGTGTTTATGATTTGAGCCATTCTGATAAGGGTGAGGTGATATCTCAGTGTGGTTTTGGTTTTCATTTCTCTGATGATTAGTGATGTTGAGCATCTTTTCATGTGTCTGTTGGACATCTTTGTATCTTCTTTGGAGAAATGTCTGTTCATGTCTTTTGCCTACTTTAATTGGATTGGTTGTGGGTTGTTTTTGGTGTTTTGTTGATTATTTCCTTTGCTGTGCAGAAACTTTTTATTTTTATATAGCTCCAGTAGCTTATTTTTGCTTTTCTTTTCCTTGCCTCAGGACACGTATCTAGAAAACTGCTGCTATTACCAATGCATGAGAAATTATTCCTGTGCTCTTTTCTAGGATTTTTATGATTTCAGGTCTCACATGTAGGTCCTTAATCCGCTTTGAGTTTATCTTTGTGTATGGTATAAGAAAGTGGCCCAGTTTAATTCTTTTGCATATAGCTGTCCAATTTTCCCAACATCATCTATTGAAGAGGCTGTCTTTCTCCCAATGTATATTCTTACCACCTTTCTTGAAGATTAATTGACCATATAATCAGAGTTTATTTCTGGGATGTCTATTTTATTCCATTTATCTATGTCTACTTTTGTGCCAGTACTATACCGTTTTGTATAGCTTTGTACTATAACTTGAAATTTGGAACTGTGACATCTCCAACTTTTTCTTTTTCAATATTGTTTTGGTTATTTGGAGTCTTTTGTGGTTCCATACAAATATTACAATTGTTTGTTCTAGCTCTGGGGAAAATGCTGTTGGTATTTCGATAGGAATTGCATTAAATCTGAGGTTGTTTTGGCTAATATGGACATATTAACAATATTTGTTCTTGGGGTGCCTGGGCGGCTCAGTCGTTCAAGTGCCCGACTCTTGATTTCAGCTCATGATCTCAGTCATGATCTCATTTGTGGGACTGAGCCTGTGTCAGGCTCTGAACTGACAGTGTAGAACCTGCTTGGGATTCTCTCTCTCCCTCTCTCTCTCTGTTCCTCCCCCACTTGTGTTCTCTCTCTTTTTCTCAAAATAAATAAATAAACATTTAAAAAAACACTAATATTTGTTCTTTCAATCCATTAGCATGGGATTTCTTTCCATTTGTTTGTTTCTTCTTCAATTTTTTTCACCAATGTTTTATACTTTTCAGAGCACAGGTCTTTCACCTCCTTGGTTAAGTTTATTCCTAGGTATTTTATTCCTTTTTGTGCAATTGTAAATAGGATTGTTTTCTTAATTTTTCTTTACATTGCTTAATTATTAGTGTGTAGAAATGCAGCAGATTTCTATACACTGATTTTGTATCCTGCAACCTTAATGAATTTATTTACCAGTTCTAGCAGTTTCTTGGTGAAGTCTTTAGGATTTTCTATATATAGTATGTCATTTGCAATTACGAAAATTTTACTTACTCCTTACCAATCTGGATGCTTTTTATTCTGTTTATTTATCTGATTGCTATTGCTCTATCAGTACTATTTTGAATAAAAGTAGTGAGAGTGGACTTTGTCTTGTTCCTGACCTTAGTAAAAACCTCACTGTTTCACCACTGAGTATGGTATTAGCTGTGGGTTTTTCATATATGGCCCTTATTAGGTTGAGGTATGTTCCCTCTAAACCTACTTTGTTGAGGGTTTTTATCATGAATGGATGTTGTACTTTGTCAAATGCTTTTTCTGCATCTATTGGAATGATCATATGTTTTTTATCATTTCTCTTATTGATGTGATGTATATTGATTGATCCATGAATATTGAAATATCCTTGCATCCTAGAATAAATCCCACTTGATTGTGGTGAATGATTTTTTTAATGTATAGTTGAATTTGGTTTGCTAATATTTAATTGAATATGTTTGCATTTATATTCATCAGAGATATTGGCCTGTAATTATTATTATTTTTTTGTATGTCTTTGTCTGGTTCTATTATCAAGGTAATGCTGGCCTTGTATGAATTTGGAAGTTTTCCTTCCTCTTCTATTTTCTGGAAGTTTGAGAAGTATAAGTATTAACTCTTCTTTATTTTATTATTTTTTTTTAAGTGAATTTTCAACGTTTATTTATTTTTTGGGGGGACAGAGAGAGACAGAGCATGAACGGGGGAGGGGCAGAGAGAGAGGGAGACACAGAATCGGAAACAGGCTCCAGGCTCTGAGCCATCAGCCCAGAGCCTGACGCGGGGCTCGAACTCACGGACCGTGAGATCGTGACCTGGCTGAAGTCGGACGCTTAACCGACTGCGCCACCCAGGCGCCCCTTCTCTTCTTTAAATATTTGGTAGAATTCCCCTGTGAAGCCATCTGGTCCTGGACTTTTGTTTGTTGGTAGTTTTTTGATTACTGATTAAATTTCATTGCTGGTAATTGGTCTGCTCAAATTTTCTGTTTCCTCCTGATTCAGTTTTGGGAGGTTATGTGTTTCTAAGAATTTATCCCTTTTTTCTAGGTTGTCAATTTTTGTGGCATATAAATTTTCACAATATTCTTTCACAATACTTTGTATTTCTGTGGTTGTCAGTTGTTATTTCTCCTCTTTCATTTCCAATTTTGTTTATTTGATTCTTCGTCGTCGTCGTCTTCTTCTTCTTCTTTTTTGATGAGCTAAAGATTTATCAATTTTGTCGATTTTTTTTCAAAGAAACAGCTCCTGGTTTCATTGATGGGTTCTATTGTTTTTTTAGTTTCTATTTCATTTATTTCTGCCCTAATATTTATTATCCCTTCCTTCTACTGGTTTGGGGTTTTGTTCTTCTTTTTTTTTTTTTTTAGTTCCTTTAGGTGGAAAGTTAGGTTGTTTGAGGTTTTCTTGCTTCTTGAGATTGGCCTATATTGCTATATACTTCCCTCTTAGAATCACTTTCACTTCATCTCAAAGATTTTGGACTGTTGTGTTTTCATTTTCATTTGTCTCCATGTTTTTTTTTTTTTTTATTTGCTCTTTGATTTATTGTTTGAGCTCTTATTGTTTAGTAGCATGTTATTTAATCCCTATGTATTGGTACTCTTTCCAGATTTTTTTCTTGGAGTTGATTGCTAGTTTCATAGCACTGTGGTCACAAAAGATGCATGGAATGACTTCGATATTTTTAAATTTGTTGAGACTTGTTTTGTGGCCTAATACACGATCAATTCTGGGGAATGTTCCATTGTGCACTTAAAAAGAATGTGTATTCTGCTGTTTTAGGATGGAATGTTCTGAATATATCTGTTAAATCCTTCTGGTCCAATGAGTCATTCAAAGCCATGGTTTCCTTTTTAATTTTCTGTTCGGATGATCTGTCCACTGATGTAAGTGAGGTGTTAAAGTTCCCTACTATTGCATTACTATCAATTAGTTCCTTTATGTTTATTGTTAACTGCTAAATGTATTTGGGTGCTTCCATGCTGGGTGTATAAATATTTACAATTATTATAACATCTTGTTGGATTATGCCCTTTATGATTATATAGTGTCTTTCTTTGTCTCTTGTGACAATCTTTGTTTTAAAGTCTATTTTGTCTGATACAAATACTGCTATCCAGCTTTCTTTTCATATCCATTTACATGATAAATGCTGCTCCATGCCTTTACTTCAAGCTGCATGAGTATTAGGTCTGAAATGAGTTTCTTCTAGGCAGCATATAGATGGAACTTGTTTTTTTCATCTGTTCTGTCACCCTATGTCTTGATTATTTAGTCCATTGACATTCAAAGTAATTAGTGATAGGTATATACTCATTGTCATTATGTTATTTGTTTTATGGTTGTTTTGTAGTTATTCTCTGTTCCTTTCCTCGCTTGCTCTCTTCTCTCACAATTAGGGGACTTTCTTTAGTGATAACAATTGGATTCCTTTTCTGTATGTTTTGCATATCTATTACTGGTTTTTGATTTGTGGTTACCATTCAGTTTGTATGTAACATCTTCTTAATATAGCAGTATATATTAAGTTGATGGTTGCATAAGTTTGAACCCATTTTTTATTCCTCTCCTTCCAGCATTTTAGGTAAATGGTGTAACCATTTTATATTTTATTTTATAACTTCCTTAACTGATTTTTACAGATATATTTATTTTTACTGATTTAGTGCTTCTTACTTTTCTTACTCTTACTTACGGCCTTTCCTTTCCACTAAAAGAATCTTTCTTTAACATTTCTTATAGGGCTGGCTTAGTGGGCATGAACTGTTTTAACTTTGGTTTGTCTGGGAAACTCTTTATATCTCCCCCTATTTTGTATGATAATCTTGCTGGATAGAGTATTCTTGGCTGCTGATTTTTTTTTTTCTTCCTTTTAGCACTCAGAATATATTGTGCCACTCCCTTCTGGCCTGTAAAGTTTCTATTGAAAAATCAGCTGTTGGGGGCCCCTGTGTGGCTCAGTCGGTTGAGCATCCGACTTTGACTCAGGTCATGATCTCGCGGTGTGTGAGTTCGAGCCCTCGAGTCGGGCTCTGTGCTGACAGCTCGGAGCCTGGAGCCTGCTTTGGATTCTGTGTCTCCCTCTCTCTCTGCCCCTCCCCTGCTCACACTGTCTCTCTCTACCTCAAAAATAAATAACAGATTTAAAAAAAAAAAAAAAAAGAAAAATCAGCTGATATCCTTATGAGGTAGGGGAGGGGTTCCCTGGTGTGTAACTGTATTCTTTTCCTTGCTGCTCTTCAAATTCTCTTATTATCGCTACTTTTTGTCATTTTAATTACTATATGTCTTCGTGTGGGTCTCTGAGTTGATTTTGTTGGGGGATCGTTCTGCCTCCTAGGTCTGGTTTTGTTTCTATCCCCAGATTCAGGAAGTTTTTGGCTATTATTACTTCAAATACATTTTCTGCCCCTTTTCTTTCTCCTTTTTTTTTTTTTTAAATTTATTTATCTATTTTGAGAGGGAGAAAGCACACATGTGAGTGGGGGAGGAGCAGACAGAGAGAGAGAGACAGAGACAGAGACAGAGAATCCCAAGCAGGCTCCACACTATTAGTGTAGACCCCGATGAAAGGCTCAAGCTCACAAACCGTGAGATCATGACCTGAGCTGAAATCAAAAGTCAGACACTTAACTGACTGAACCACCCAGGCATTCCTCTTATCCTCTTGAGATCCCTATAAAATGGATGTTATAATGCGCTGGTGTCATGGAGTTCCCTTAGGTTATTCTCTTCTCTCTCTCTCTCTCTCTCTCTCTCTCTCTCTCTTTCTCTCACCTGTTCAGCCTGATTGCTTTCTATTACTCTGTCCTCTAGGTCATTGATCTATTCTTCTGCTTCCTCTAGTCTACCACTTATTCTATCTAGTGTTATATTTATTTTCATTTATTGAGTTCTACATCACTGATTGATTCTTTTTCATGTTTTCTATCTCTTTGTTAGAGGTCTTGTTGTCCTTCCACTCTTGTGTCAAATCCAGTGAGTATCTTTATGATCATTACTTTAAATTCTCTACCAGGAATATTACTTATCTCTGTTTCACTTAGGTCTCTTGCTGTGATTTTGCCCCATTCTTTTATTTGTGACATACTCCTCTGTCTCTGCATTTTGTCTCTCTCTGCCTGCATCTGTGTGTTAGGAAAGTCAGCTATATCTCTTACTCTTGAATGTAGTAGACTTATGAAGAAGAGGTCCAATAGTTCCCTGCAGTGCAGTGTCCTCTGTTCACTAGAATCTGGGGCTTCAGGGATTGTCTGCTATGTGTGTTCCTGCACCCTGTTGTTGTGTCTTGGCCACTTTTTTTCATGAGTCCTGTCATCTGCAGTAGGTTTCTTTGGCCAGTTGTGGGCTGTATTTGGTCCCTGTGGTATTAATGGACCAGTCTGGGGCTGACCTGGGCTTAAGTTAGACCAGGTATTTGCCAGAGATGCAATACCACCAAACTACAGGGCACTTTCCCTGTATTGTCTCTGGAGAAGCTTTCACTGGTGGGTGGAGCCTACAGTCAGACCAGCTGTCTGCCCCACCCCCTGCTGGGGCACAGTGAGACTGGTATGTTTGGTTATCTTTCCTTCTACTTGAGATGAGAATCACTTTGAAGTGGTGCCAACTTCTTTCAGGGCTGTTTGCATACTGCCAGACTTGTGGTACCACTTTGGATGGGATCCAGCCAAGGGTGTACTGGATGGGGGCATTGGAGGGGACAGAACTGCAAAGTGCTCAGGGGCAGGACATTCAGCATTAGTAAGGTTTGCATGCCTGTTCTCAGCAAGAGGGTACCAGCAGCCACGGGGCTGGTTTGAAAGTGGGGAGGGGATTGGGTGGGTTGCACAGTGTAAGCAAGTTAGGTAGTGTTAGCATCCTTCTGGTTCCTACAAGTGAATGTGTGTTTATGCTGGAGCATGGAGAAGGGAAATGGTACCTTCCAGCTCCTTTGTTCCTGGACAAGTCTCCCATTAATCTCTGTCCCCCCAGCACATCTTCTGAGATTAGTAAACAAATCTCCCTCTGGTATTCCCCAAGCATTTTTCAAACTCCTGCTTCTATTTGGTATCTCTATATCTCTGCTTTTAGTTGTGCTGTCCCTACAAGGGCAGGGACTCAGTTTTCTCTTGCCCTCCTTGCTCTCCCAGAGCCAAGCCTGATGATTTTTAAACTTCTAGGTTTTAAGTCTCACTGGTTGTTAGAACTCACAAAATTTGGCCCCTTTGTTTTTCAAAGCCAAATGTTAAGGGATTCATCTTCCCCATGTGGGCTCCCTGATGTAAGGGTTTCTTTTTCCTCTCAACACCCCCAGTGTACCTCCCTCCAGCAGACAGTCCCATTGTCTGTTTAGCTCCTGACTATGTCTCTGCCCTTCCTATCCTCTTCAGTGTGGTCTCTTCTCTACATTTAGTTGTGGAGTTTGTTCTGCCAGTCTTTTGGTCATTTTTTGGGTTATTTACACTTATGAGAGTGTTATCTAGTTGTATCTATAGGACAGGGGAGTTTAGTGTCTTCCTACTCTGCCATCTCCCCTGGATGGACTAATCTGGGTTGTTTAAACAACAATTCTGGAGGCTAGACATCAAAGATCAAGGTGTCATCAAGGTTAGTTTCTTCTGCAGGCATCTCTTCTTGGCTTGTATACATCCATTCTGTCTTCACATGGTCTTTCCTCTCAGTGAATCTGTGTGCTCATCTCCACTTCTTATAAGGACAAGGGTTGTATTAGATAAGGTCCATTGATGTGACCTCATTTTATATTAATTACTTCTTTAAAGGCCATATATCCAAATACAGTCACATTCTGAGATACTGGGGGTTAGGATGTCAACATATGAATTTTGGAAAGACAAAATTCAACCTGTAACAACTTAGTATTGCGTTACATCAAGAGGCACACAATGTCAAGCTCACTATATCTCTCCATGTAAGGATACAGATTTTGCTTTCTAATTAGTAAATCATCTCTGGGATGAAAACTTGAATATCTTGTGATTATCCTGTTCCTTATCATCCTTTCACCCATTCATTGTAACATCATCAATTAATGATTCTTCTCTAAATTATTATTTTAAGGATGCACAGTGGTGGTTTTCTAATTTCATCATTTCTCTGAATTTATTAGCTGTCATTCTTTTTTAAAGATAGACCATTAGTGATTTTGCACTCCAATTCAATGTTTATATAATACCAGAGTCTATAACTGCTTAAAAACTTTTAATCCTTTTCTCTGCCCTGAAGATTAAAAACAGACTCCCTTACACAGCCTCTATAGGACTTCAGCCTCTTCTATCCTTGTCATCATTTTACCTCATTTACGGGTTTACTTCTAATCCTCCTTCAGGACTCAGCTGTCACTTTCTCCTTGGCTTCCTCTACTAAAATCCTAAGAACTCTTCTAGAATTCTATACTTCCACTATCATAGCATGATTTGTACTATTTTGTAATTTATGGTTAGTTGTCTCCCTGACAGACATTAAGCCCTCTGAAGACAGGAATCATATCAGACTTTTCATTCTTATGTTTCCCATCATCTCTCATTGTCCCTGGCACAGGCTAGGCACACAATAATGATTAATTAAATAAATTAATAGGAGTTATGTACTATTATAAATCTATGTACTCTATAATTTACTACTGATTTATTGAATTTACAAGTGTAATTTAATTTTTTTTAATTTTTTAAAGTTTTATTTATTTAAGCAATCTCTATACCTAATGTGGGGCTCAAACCCATGACCCTGAGATCAAGAGTCATACGCTCTTCTGACTGAGCCAGCCAGGCATCCCATGGTAATTTTAATTAAAAGTGATTTTTTCACATAATTTGCTTACTGGGAGACTAACTCTTAAATAAGGTGAATTTTACTTTAAAAATCATAAATCAGAGCACGTGGGTAGCTCAGTTGGTTGAGTACCCAACTCTTGCTTTTGGCTCAGGTCATGATCACAGAGCCATGGGATTGAGCCCCATGTCGGGCTCCATGCTGAGCATGGAGAATGCTTAAGTTTCTCTCCCTCTCTCCCTCTACCCTTCTCCCCTACTGTGCTCTCTCTCTCTCAAAAAAAAAAAAAAAAATCATAGGTGTGCCTGGGTGGCTCAGGTGGTTAAGCAGCCAACTCTTGGTTTTGGCTCAGGTCATGATCTCACAGTTTGTGACTTTGAGGCCCACATCAGGTTCTGCGCTGAGCATACAGAGCCTGCTTAGGATTCTCTCCCTTTCCCTCTCTCTCTGCACCTCCCACATCTCTCTCTCTTTCAAAATAAATAAATGAATTTTTAAAAATCATAAATATTTACTTGCTATTAACTATATGTCAGGCCTTACCCTAAGCATGAATTGTTTCAAATTTAATGCACAGAAACCCTTTAGTGCAAGTACTATTTTCCCTATTGTACAGATGAGGAAATTTAAAGAATATCCCACCACTAATCAACAGAAGAGATGGGATCAGGTGTCTTTAATTTCATAATGACCTTGTAATTTTGAAATTGCTTTCTTATGAAGAATTCATTTTACTCATTACAGACAACTATAAATATATCATCCATGACTATTTCTTGAAATCCATGTCTTTGGTTCAGTAATGCTTGTACTTTCAAGAGTATAGACATGTATAATGCAAAGCATTTATAATATTATCAAATAACTCAGTAGGAATAGTCCACAGGTATATTGCACAAATATTGCACATATATTGCACAATAATGTAAAATGTTAAAATGAAATTTATCCTGAAAATTGTTTCAACTAACTAAGGTAGATCTGGCAGTAAGAAGAATTGTGAATTATACTTAATGTTGGTAGAATTTGAAATGGCTAAAGGAAAGGAATAACTTTTTTGGGAAAATCTTTGTAAAGACCATTTCTTTTTTTTTTTTTTAATATTTATTTACTTTTCAGAGAGAGAGAGAGAGAAAGAGAGAGAACACAAGTGGGGGGTAGGGCAGGGACAGAGAGAGACACAGAATCTAAAGCAAGCTCCAGGCTTTGAACTGTCAGAGTTGTGTCCAAACTCACAAACTGTGAGATCATAACCTGAGCTGAAGTCAGACACATACCCAACTGAGCCACCCAGGAACCCCATGTAAAAATCATTTCAAGAAAAAAAAAATACATATATATATATATGTGTGTGTGTGTGTGTGTGTGTGTGTGTGTATAACTGATTACAATGATACAATTTGAGTTAAATATATTGTAAAAAGTGATAGTTGCAGAATGAGAGATATAAAAGGTTAATTTCAAGGTAAGCATTATTACCGCAAAAAAAATGAGATGCCACAAGTACAGATGTGGTAAAGTTTGGGCTAGATGTGTGAACTGAATGACTCAAAGTATCAAATACCATCCTGACATTGTGGGTATAGACAATGACAAAATGATGACACCACAGTGTCATGAGGAAAATGAATTGCAAGAACACAGGGAGAAAAAAGTAAAGTCTTGTGTGTTTGTGTGAACTCAAATTTCTAGTTGAAAGTGCCCTAACAATTATAAGACATACTTAACTAGAAAAATAAAAAGAGAAAAAAAAATTAGGATGAAAAAAATCAAATAAGGAAAAGATACAACATGAAGTTTTCTCGTTAATGGGCAGTTATTGAAAATCAAGCATTATGTGTTTTATATAGAATTTAAATCCATCTTTTTCCAGAAAATTTATTATGCTAGTTATCAAGATATAGCAGGTAATTATCAAAAGGTGAAACATACTCAATACTTTTATTCTCCTAAATTGGTTTAAAAGGATTTCAACATAATAAACGCCATATATGAAAAACCCGCAATTACTATCACCCTCAGTGGGGAAAAACAGAGCTTTTCCTCTATGGTCAGGAACAAGACAGGGATGTACACTCTCACCACTGTTATTTAACATAATACTGGAAGTCCTAGCCACAGCAATCAGACAACACAAAGAAATAAAAGGTGTCCAAATTGGCAAGGAAGGAGCAAAACTTTTACTATTTGCAGATGACACGACACTCTATATAGAAAATGTGAAAGACTACACACACACACACACACACACACACACACGCACAAACCTACTAGAAGTGATAAATGAATTCAATGAAGTCATGAGATTCAAAATCAGCATACAGAAATCTGCTGCATTTCTATATACCAATAATGAAGCAGAAGAAAGAGAAATTAAGGAATCAATCCCATTTACAATTACACCAATTGTAAGATACCCACAAATAAACCAAAAAAGAGTAAAAGACCTGTGCTCTGAAAACTATAAAACACTGATGAAAGAAACTGAAGATGACACAAATAAATGGAAAAACATTTCATGCTCACGGACTAAGAAAACAAATATTGTTAAAATGTCTATACTACCCAAAGCAGTCTACACATTTAGTGCAATCCCTATCAAAATACCACCGGTATTTTTCACAGAGCCAGAACAAACAATCCTAAAATTTATATGAAACCACAAAAGACCCCAAATAGGGGCACCTGGGTTGGTTGGGCATCCAACTTCAGCTCAGGTCATGATCTTGCGGCCTGTGAGTTGAGCCCAGTATCTGGCTCTGTGCTGACAGCTCAGAGCCTGGAGCCTGCTTCAGATTTTGTGTCTCCCTCTCTCTCTGCTCTTCCCCCATTCATGCTCTGCCTCTCTCTGTCTCTCAAAAATGAATAAATGTTAAAAAGCAATTAAAAAAAAAAAGATCCTGAATAGCCAAAGCAATCTTGAAAAAGAAAAGCAAAGCTGGAAGCACCACAATTCTGGACTTCAACTTCTATTACAAAGTTGTAGTGATCAACACAGTACGGGTACTAGTACAAAAATAGACACAGAGATCAATGGAACAGAATAGAACACCCAGAAATCAACCCACAACTATATGCTCAATTAATCTTTGACAAAGCAGGAAAGAATATCCAATGGGAAAAAGTCAGTCTCTTCAACAAATGGTGTTGGGAAAACTGGACAGCAACATGCCAGAGAATGAAACTGGACCACATTCTTACCCTATACACAAAAATAAATTCAAAATAGATTAAAAACCTAATTGGAGGCATGAAATCATTAGAATCCTAGAAGAGAACACAAACAGTTACCTGTTCGACACTGGCCATCACAACTTCCTTCTAGATACGTCTCCTGAGGCAAGAGAAACAAAAGCAAAATTAACTATTGGAACTTCAAAAAAAACTTCTGCCCAGCAAAGGAAACAATCAACAAAACTATAAGGCAACCTATAGAATGGGAGAAGATATTTGCAAATGACATATCTGATAAAGAGTTTGCATCCACAATATATAAAGAACTTATAAAATTCAACACTCAAAAAATGAATTGTCAAAAATGGGCAAAAGACATGAATAGAAATTTTTCCAAAGAAGACATCCATATGGCTAACAGATGCATGAAAAAAAAATGCTCAACATTATTCATCATCAGGGATATGCAAATCAAAACCATGAGATATCACATCATACCCTTCAGGATGGCTAAAATTTAAAAAATGCAAGAAACAACAAGTGTTGGCCAGGATGTGGAAAAAAAGAAACCCTCTTACACTGTTGGTGGGATTGCAAACTGGCACAGCCACTCTGGAAAACAGTATGGAGGTTCCTCAAAAAGTTAAAAATAGAACTATCCTATGATCCAGCAATTTCACTACTAGGTATTTACCCAAAGAATACAAAAATACTGATTTGAAGGGACACATGAATGCCTACATTTGTACAGCGTTATCTACAATAGCTAAATTATGGAAACAGCTCAACTATGCATTGACTAATGATGGATAAATAAAAGGTGGTATACATATAAAACAGAATATTAGCCATAAAAAGAAGAATGAAATCTTGCCATCTGTGATGACATGGACAAACTGGAGGGTATTATGCTAAGTGAAGTACGTCAGTCAGAGAAAGACAAATACCATATGATTTCATTCATATGTAAAATTTAAGAAACAAAACAAGTGAGCAAAGGGGAGAAAAAGAGAGAGACAAACCAAGAAACAGACTCTTAATTATAGAGAATAAACTGATGGTTACCAGAGGGGAGGTGGGTGGCAGGATGGGTTAAATAGGTGATGGAGATTAGGGTGTGCAATTGTTGTGATGAACACGGGGTATTGTATGGAAGCATTGAATCACTATATTGTAAACCTGAAACTAATATTACACAGTATGTTAACTAACTGGAATTTAAATAGAACTTTTTTTAAAAGGCACATATAGGAATGGAATCATCATTAATTCCACCAGTTATGAGGATTCAGGACCTGTGTGTCAGAATTTATCAATGTGAAAAAAAAAATTTCTCACTATGAAGAGCACAGAGCACTAGGGGGTACATGACCCTCCTGAAATTATGTACAATCCATAACATGCATATGCAGGTTTTTCTAAAGCATTCCATGGCTTCTTAAAAATCAGATTCTCAAAAGAGGTTCATGACCATCCCCTCTACCTCACCAAATTATGAATTATTATTTTGAGAAAAGAAGTATTTACTTACAAACTGGTAATATTTGTCTTAGTTTCTTGTTACCAAAGAAGAAAGATCTACTTAGTTTTATGACTTGGTATCTTGTATTTTCCATTTCATATTTATGTGTGGAGGTAAGATTAGTTTATACAAGTTTCCATTACCAACTAGGCGTGGTTTACATTTTAAGATATCAAGTTAAGAAAGGATCCAGGTTTGCAAACCCTATTTTTAATCTCTGTTGCTGTTTATTATTTTGTTTTGCTTCTTATTCACTTCAAATTTGGAAGGATTTCTCTTTCCTTGAATTGCTTCATGGTTTTATTTTGGTAAATATAAAGCAAAAAGAAATAAAAATAAAATGTTGACAATCTTTCCTCCTATTTAATGAAGAAATTTGAGGCTTCTATAAAACATTTTCACTGAGCCTATTTCAAAGCTAACAAGCAATTAACAAGATTTTGGCAGCTATATTAGTCTGGAGCCTATGGAGAAACAGAACTGGTACAATATATGTAAGTATACAGAAAGAGATTCATTATAGGGATTGGTTTATTCACTTTTAGAAGCTGAGAAGTCCTGCTCCGAGCTAGAGGTCCAGGAAAGCTGGTGCTCTACTTCAAAAGCCCAAGACCCAAGTCTGAAAGCCTGAAAACAGGCTCAAAGGCAAGAGAAGATGGATGTCCCAGGTCAAGCAGGAGTGAATTTGCCCTTCTTCTACCTTTTTTTCTATTCAGGCCCTTCAAGAATTATGTAATATCTATCCACATCGGATGAAGGCAATCTTCTTTACTCAGTCTACCAATTCAAATGCTAAACTCTTCCAAAACACTCTCAGAGACACACTCAAAAATGTTTACCAGCTCTCTGGGCATCCCTTAGCCCAGTCAAATTGATACATAAAATTAAGCATCACAGCAGCCTTACATAAATATTTATTTTAACTTAAAAGGTGAATTAGGGGCGCCTGGTGGCTCAGTTGGTTAAGCATCCAAGTTTGGCTCAGGTCATGATTTTGCAGTTCTTGAGTTTGAGCCCCACATGGGGCTCTGTGCTGACAGCTCAGAGCCTGGAGTCTGGATTGGATTCTGTGTCTCCCTCTCTCTCTGCCCCTCCCCCACTCACAACTCTGTCTCTCTCAAAAATAAACATTAAAAAATTTTTAATAAAAAAATAAATAAAATAATACCCATTTTACTGTATCTTATGATTTTATAGGTTAGGAATTTGGGCCAGGCTTGCTGAGTGATCAGATTTTATCATTTCTTTCTCATTTACTAGTTGGAATACTTTTATAAAAAAACACTCTCTCTCATCTTTTAATTACCTAGCAGAACCCTTCTGAGTAAAGGCAATATAAAAACTTGATTCTTTTCCTATACTTGTCAATTTTCATAATAATGAATTATCTTTTCCTTTCATTCTCCAAAGATAACCAGTTTAAAAAGAAAATCAAAAAAGAGCTGATGGATTTAAACATATTTGATGGCTTTCAAATAAATTCTTTAGGAGTACTCATGAGAACAACACCCATAGAGTTCCTGCACGATGTTAATAGTTTATCTGTGCCTATATATGTGTGTATATATATATACATATATATATATACACACATATATATACATATATGTACGTATATTTATACATATGTGTGTGTGTATATATGTATATATGTGTGTATACATATATACGTATATATGTATATATACGTATATATGTATACACACATATATACATATATACACACATATGTATAAATATACGTACATATATGTATATATATACATACATATATATGTATATATATACACATATATGTATACATATATATATATATATATATATACACACACACACACATTTGTAGGCTCTGTGCTTGGAAGAACCCAATGTGCAGAGCCTGATGCAGGGCTCAATCACAAACTGTGAGATCATTACCTGAGCCAAAACCAGGAGTCAGACATTTAATTGCATGAGCCACCCAGGCACCCCTGTGCCTTTATATTTTAAAAGCACTTTTTGCCCAATATAAAATCTTTGGATCACATTTTATTTCTTTGAGCTTCCTAGATACAATGTTGCATTTACTTTCAGCATAAAGACTTGCTGTTAAAACTGTGATGGTAATATAATTTTCTTTCCCTTATAGGTCACTTGCTTATTTTTGTCTAAATGTTTAAGGAATTAAAAAAATATTTTTAAGTCTAAATTTTATTAGAATATGTCTTGCTATTTGCCATCTGGGTTGATATTCACAGGTATTTATATGCTCTTCCAATATATGGTTTCAAATCTTTTTAATTTTTGGGAAATACTTTTGGAATTACAACTTTTAGTTATTTCTTCCAAGCTTTGTTTTAGTTTTCATCTGTAGTGATTCCTATTATAATTATGTTGGATCTTCTTTGCTTATTTTCAATATTTATTATTTTCTCTTGAAATCTATTTACCTCTCTTTTATTTTTTATTTTTTTCCCTTTCACCTGCTATTTCTCTTTAGGCATTATGTGTCACATCTAGTTTAGTATTCATTTAAAAAATATATATATATACACATATATATATGTATATATATATACATATATATATGTATATGTGTATATATATGTATATATATATATTACTTTCCTTCCCTTCTTGAGTTACATTACCTCTTTCCTGAGTTTTTTGTTTGTTTGTTTGTTTGTTTTAACTCTGGTTTAAAGGGTGCCTGGGTAGCTCAATTGGTAGAGCATGTGACTCTTGATCTCAGAGTTGTGAGTTCAAACTCCACAGTGGGTGCAGAGCTTACATAAAAAAAAAGTAAAAAAAAAAAAATTAATAAGAAAAAACCTCTGGTTTATGTCATTCTTCCATGACATGTAACATTTTGAAGATACTCAGCTTATTTTAACATTTCTTTGTGGTTATCTGTATGCATAAGGCATTTTATATAGTTATTAATATCATTCATTCGCTCAACACATATTTATTGAACATGTACTATGTGCAGACAGGCATTGTAGCCTGAACTTGAACCATACTAGCCAATCAAGATTAATGAGTTATGCAATTCAAATTTTGTGGTTGTTATGCAACAAAATGTTGACAAATATACCCTACTTACAATTATTAAGTCCTAACCGTGTTTAGTCTCAACAGAATACTTTTACACCATTAATTCTGCTTTCTTGAAATTCTCATTTTTGACCCTGTCAGCTGGATTTATGTCTTTAGGAACAGCTTAAGGAAGATATATTTTCAAGGAATTAAAAGTTTGAATTTTTTTTTACCCATCAATGAACAGCATATAGATAATCTAAACAATTACTGAGCCACAATATTTTCCCTCCCCATTTTTGTAGTTGTGTCATCATTAATTTCTGGCATTTAGTTTATGGAACAAGTTCTGACTTTTTTTTGCCCTTTTGTACACTGTCTTTTCTGGAAAAAAAAGGGGGGGTGGGGGAGGCACCTGGGTGGCTCAGTCAGTTGAGCATCTGAGTCTTGGTTTCAGCTCAGGTCATAATTAATCAAAGTTTCCTTCTCAGTACTCTGATCCTATGTTTATTATTTTTTTAAATTTCATTGATTTCACTTCTTTGTCTTTTCCCTCTTCATTCTAGGGGAAAAGGTGGTTTTCAAATTTTCTTCCATATCAATAATTAAATGTTGATAGTCACTTTTTACAAAATGTGTTAAGTTTATTGAGTTACAACTTATAAACAATAAGATTAAGCCTTAAAAAAATTTTTTTTAATGTCTATTTACTTTTGAGAGAGAGACAGAATGTGGGGGGCGGGGGTGCAGAGAGAGAGGAAGACATAGAATCCAAAGCAGGCTCCAGGCTTTGAGCCATCAGCACAGAGCCCGACATAGGGCTTGAACCTACAAACCGTGAGATCATGACCTAAGCTGAAGTTGGATGCTTAACCGACTGAGCCACCCAGGTACCCCAAGATTAAATTTTTTTAAGTATAGAGTTGAGTAAGATTTGACAAATATATTTAGTTACCACTATAATCAGCCCACTCTGGGAAAGAGTAGAGTGAGACAAGCAGGACACCAAGGACTGAATTTTGGAGAATGACCATATTAAGGGTCATAAGGAAGAAAAGTCAGAGGACTGGTTTTTAGCCCCAATTACTGCTATAATTTTAGAAGATTTTAGGTTCATATAGCAATCCTTCCACTCTTTTGCCTCCTGTTATGGGCTGAATTATACCCCTTCCAAATTTATATGTTGAAGTCCTAATTCCCATTATCTCTGAATGTGACTACACTTGGACATAGGGTTGTTAGAGATGTAATTAAGTTAAAATGTGGTCATTTAATTAAATTATGAAAATTAGTCACAAGCACAGAGGGGAGACCATTTAAAGACACAGGAGAAAGAAGCCCAAAGAAAGAGGGATAAAGCAGAAGAAGCCAATCCTGCCAACATCTTGGTATCAGACTTCCAGCCTTTAGAGCTTTTGAGAAAAAAACAATTCTGTTGTAGAGGCCATCCAGTCTGTGTTATTTGTTATATATTCCCTTAACCTTTTAATCCACAATCAAGCAAAATCCCTATCATGGAAAATTCCAAGACTCCCAGGTCAGTGAATGCTATAGAACAATCCCACCCTTAGAACTGGGCAAAAGTGGGGGGCCTGGGTGGCTCAGTCAGTTAAGCATCCAACTTCAGCTCAAGTCACGATCTCATAGTTCACAGGTAGAGCCCAGCATCAGGCTCTGTACTGACAGGTCAGACCCTGAAGCCTGCTTCAGATTCTGTCTGCCTCTCTCTCTGCCCCTCCTCCACTCACATTCTCTCAAAAATAAATAAATGTTAAAAAATTAAAAAAAAAAAAAAAAAGAATTGGGCAAGAGTGGTCCCTCTACTGGACCTACTGCTTTACAGAACTCAATTCTGGCTCTTTTCCTGCTATGCCCAACCCCAAAGAGCAAGGAATCAGTGGGACCAAAACCTATGCCTTCAATTTTAGAGAATGCTTTTGAGTAGGTGGTCCCTGAGGTCTCTGCTTACACAGCTCCAAGAAGGCTAGCAGTGACTTTTACCCAGGTCTTTCCTGCTGAGGGCCAACAGATACTTCCAGTATCTATATTCTTAGATCCAACATGAAGCAAAAAGGCTTCTAGGCCCAAAAGGTGATGAAGCAGTAGGGCAGGAATAGGTTTGCCAAAGAAAATACAGGATATCTTGTTAAATTTGAATTTCAAACAAACAACAAATAAGTTTTTAGAACAAGCAAGTTCCAAATATTTAATGGGGCATACTTTTACTAAAAAGTATTGTTTATCTAAAATTCAAATTTAACAAAAAAGCCTTTATTTTTTTAAACAAATATGGCAACACTAGATGGAGTTATAGCTAGGCATTTGAGCTGGGTGTCCATATGCATGAGCACCAGGCTCCTAATGGTATCAAAATGAATGGGAGGACATGATACAGGGAAGGCAGGATATATATGCCAACCAATTCTTGAATCATCCACATGCTGTCCAAAACAGAAATTCTAAATTCAATCCGGCTTTCCAGGTTATTTTCAAAATAGGGCAATAGGATGTATTTTATTTTTACATTTTGCTAACTGTATTTATGTTTAAATATTTAGACATATGATGTGTGGGTCTCAATTTTCACTCTTGCTCCAGTTGTACAAATGTCAAGGGGTGCTGTAGAAAATTGCCTTAAGAAATCAACAGAATCATCAATCACATATATAGGATTAGGAAACTAAGGGTTAGAGAAGTGATATATTATTTGCCTAAAGTCATTCAGCTAGTGGAATCCATTTTCAATGTTAGATCTATCTGAATATAAAGCAAATATTCTTTTTTAAAATTACATGTACTGAATGGTGACTATGGCTCATAATACTTTATTGCATATTTGGAAGTTGCTGAGAGTAGATCTTACAGCAAATATTCCTTACCACCAAAAATCATTTACTATGTATAAGTTGTTATATCCCTTGATCACATCAGTTACCATGCGTGCACTAAGTTGGTGCATTTCATGGCATATCAAAAATAGGTATAATGAAATCTTAATTGTTCAGGCTTTGATTCTGAATTTTATGGGTCAAGACAGTTGATTTTATAAGTGTGCCTGCATTTGATAAACCTGTGGGTTCATGTTATAATTATACAATTCAAAACACTGATTTATAAAGTAGAATGCCAATTTAGGATTACAATGGCCAGTGTATTTGGCAGAATGTTTTGTAGTAATTTCTCTTTAAGGGAAATGCCAACCAGAGGATCAAATTAAAACACAGGAAACTGCCTGTTTAGCCAAATGCTAGAACAAAAAGAGTAAATATTCTAAAGGTAATATTTCGGTCAACACATATGAACGGTCATATTCCACTCTAAGAACAATCCAGCGAACAGTGGGGAGGCAGTTCATATGCTCTGAAGTTCAACATACCCGGCTTTTTACTTCTTATTATTTAACGTCTGCAGGCCTCAGTTTCCTTTTTTTGTATAAAAAAAAAAGGCTTCATGTAAGGGTTGATTATTCAGGTAAAATATCTAGCACAATATCAACATGATACTATGTATAAATTATACAACACATTATACATAATATATAAAATACTATATTATTATTATGTTACTTATTGCCATTGCGCAATTTATTACTGTTTCATTTAATAACTCTCTAGCTAACCTGGAGAAAGAGGCCATAAACGAGCTCACAAGCGTAGAGGCGGGTATGAATTACCATGGCAACAGCGCGCGCCTAGACATCTTCCGCTCGCGCGTCGCTGGGGAAGAAAAAAAAGCCTAAGCTGCGTGTTGCGTCATCACCGCGCGCTCCTTTGGTCTCTCCGTGCTGTTTTGGAAGGTCCCGGCCCGGCTACCGTCGCCCCACGCCAGGAATTATTTTTTCTTTCAACCTTTGTTACATCGCATCGAGCCTGCAAGACTGTAAGTACTAAAGAAAGAAGGAGGGCGATTGGGTGATCATTAAAAGAGATGCTGCAGCACACTCTCCACCTCTGAACCCTCCCTGTGTTTTCTTGATCCTATCAGCTTCCTCTCAGCTGGGATCGCGCCGCGTCAACTTCCGGGCGGGTGCCCGCCAGCACGGCCTCCGCCGCTCCCCTTCTTTGGCCCCTTTGTGTCCCCGCAGTATCGAGGCGCGGGCCCTGGCACGTCCTTTCTCGAGGCAGGGAGCACCGTAGTGCAGGGAGCCTCTCACTGTGGGCGGGGGCGCGGCCCGCAGGGGGTTAGAGTGGGGAACGTGCCTGCGCGTGCTGGGGTAAGAGGAGGTTGCACGAGGGTCAGCGTGTGGTTTGAGGAAGGCGGGGCGGGGAGGGGGGTGAAGAAGGGGAGTAGAGACAGAAATGGAAAATTTTAAAAAGATATCCCTGTTCACCTTCTGATCATTGTGGCCTAACAATGAGGCGCAGCCATAATAGTCATCCTGTGCCACTGGCATGTTTGTGTGCTCTTAATTGCCTTGGGAATGAACTGCTAAGGCTTTGTATATTTTATATTGTTTTCATGGCCTCTTTTTCTCTTTTTATTTTTTTCCTGCAGATAGTTCATTTAAAGCTCTTAATTCCACAGGGTGGTGGTGGTTTCTGCCAATATGAATCTTTTCAACTTGGACCGTTTTCGCTTTGAGAAAAGGAGTAAGATTGAGGAAGTGCCCGAAGCAACCCCCCAACCCTCCCAGCCTGGCCCTTCTTCACCAATTTCTCTTAGTGCTGAAGAGGAGAATGCTGAAGGGGAGGGTAGCAGGGCAGGCACACCTGATTCAGATATAACTGAAAAAACAGGTGAGTTACAATGTTGCAAATTGATGTAGCATCAAGAGGTATTTAGAAGATGAAAAGCAGAAGAGATTCTAATATTTATTCTTGATGTTGTATGTACTAATACATTGTTCTCCACCTTGCGCTTTTAAATACGGCTTTGGGGCTGCCATAGGCACCATTGTACCATCAACTGAGCATCCATAGCTTCTTCAGTTTTATATGAGTTCTTGGAATGTGGCCCAGTGATGGAAGTTGATATCTGAATTTAGGTCATCCTTAGGTCAGAATAGTTGCTGCTGGAAGAGAAACTAGGTGATTCAGTCCTATGATGTAGACTGAGTCTGCTATTTGGCCAGGCGTTTATATTAATTCCGGTATTTTCCAAAAAATAATTGCTCACTTAGTATGAACCAGACTTTACTCAAGGTGCGTGAAGACCACCTCTGAACAAATGAAGAGCAGATCTCATTCAGATTTTGCCACCACTGGACTTCTGGAGATTCCCCAGGGTGCAAATGAATAATTGGTATTCTTCAAGGTGAATGAACCATTTTTAACTTCTTAAGCTGGTTGTCACAGACAATAACACGATTTGAGAGGAAGCCAAAAATTAGCATTTCCATTTTAATCTATGTTCTTTGAACAATTAACAGAATATATTTGAACTCTTCTTACGTTTTAGGCATAATACTGAGTACTACGCAGTCTCATTTAATTTGCACAGCAGTCCTGCAAGATTTTATCCACATTTTGTTGAAATGAGACCCAGAGAAGTTAAATTGTTAGGAAGTTGATAGCACTGGAACTCAAATCCAAGCAATCTAATTACTGAGCATACACTTTTAATTGTTTGCATTATGCAGTTTCTTTTGAAGGGTGAAAAGAATATTAGAAGTTTTATTTTAATGTTTATTTTAGTAATTCCTTTTTTAATGCAAAACTCAGTATTTCCCTAGCAGCTTTTATGTTGATGTGGCCCTGACAAGATTGGTAATACATATGTTGTAATGTTGGTATCTTATTTTGTTTGCTGGTCTTCTGTTTAACAGTGATGGCAGACTCCCTACAAGTTATCATTTGAATCACACCTCAGAATACTTGGGTATAATTGGAACATGGTGGAATGATTTGGTAGGTTGAATTATGTGGTAATGAGGAGTCACATTTGGAAAAGCTTCGTTTGTATGAAAGGTTCTGAACTTGTCCAAATTCTGTGGGGGAACCACGGAAGCCCAGGAGTGATGTCCTTGTGTCCATTCTTTCAATAGATACCTACTCTGCATAACATGCTCTAGTTAATATGTAAACACCCAGGTACTTTAATCTTTTAACAACACATGTATTAGTCTGTTTCCTATGTAGTTAGAGAGGGCTGGGAAGGCCAATGTGTAGGCATGGGATTTTGAATCCTTAGAAGTCTCGGCTGCTTCATTTTAGTTAAATTAGACATTGGACAAATTACTTACAATTTGAGATTAGCAATTTTTTCATCTGTAGAATAAAAATCACTTTGTAAACTGGAGCTCAGTGGAATGTTTTATCAGTATTAATGTGAAATTCTTAATTGTCTCTTTCAATCAGAAGATGCTGGTCTACTTTTTTTATCTGTTTAAGGAGATTTTATTCACCTTTATTGGGATTTTTTTTCCCTTATGTGTACACTTTTCCTACAAACTGAGATTGCCTTTACAAATCACATGGGTAGTCTTCATGACATTGGGAAATATAAAAATTAAGTTTGTTCTGAGAATGGTAAGAAAAGATGACTGTAGGTGGTACTGTGAATTTGGAAGAATCTTAAAAACAAAGGTTAGGTTTCAATTTTACATTGTAGTTACTAGGGATCCATTAAAGCCCTCTCAGATAGAAGGGTAAAATGATGAAAGAAAGTTGTTTTGTCAAGAAAAATCAGTCTAGCAGTCATGAGTACTGTACATTTTTTGAAGGGAGAGAATTCATTTAGGAAGCTCTTTTAATCTAAACTTGATTATGATAGAAAGGGAGAAGGAACAGATAAGAAATATTTCAAAGAAAGAAAGGGCAAAGTTTTACAACCAAATCTGTAGGAGGAATGAGATTAAACAATAGGTTATTGAAAAAAATGGTAGTTTTGTACATCAGAATAGGTATAAGGGACCCATCCTCAGCCATTGGGCATGGCTTTAAAAATTCAAATAATAATTAAATGTGCTGCCCCCAATGTAGCATGTCGGACAAGACCTGAGGCAACTTAGCATGGAGTGGGGAATGCTGACCAAGTGTTGGAGTTTGGGCCCCAGTAGAGGACAAGGTACCGAAGTTCGTTTAGAATCCTAACTAGATAATGGAGATTAGGGACTCATTGGTTGGGATGTGGATTTTGACCTTACTTCCTTTATCACCGTATGATAACTTCTTACTCTACCATTGTGTGATAAATGCTATATTTGCTTATTTATAATGGAGCGTTAGGGTCTAAATCAGGTCTAAATCAGGTCTAAATCATCTAATTTTTAAAAAATTTTTAATTCTACTTATTTTTTAATTTACATCTGAATTAGTTAGCGTATAGTGAGTGCAACAATGATTTCAGGAGTAGTAAGTAGTGCCCCTTACCCATTTAGCCCATCCCCCTCCTGTAACCTTCTGTTTGTTCTCCATATTTATGAGTCTCTTATGTTTTGTCCCCCTCCCTGTCTTTATATTATTTTTTATTTCCCTTCCATTATGTTCATCTGTTTTGTCTCTTTAAGTCTTATGAGTGAGGTCATATGATATTTGTCTTTCTCTGACTAATTTCACTTAGCATAATACCCTCCATTTCCATCCACGTAGTTGGAAATGGCAAGATTTCATTCTTTTTGATTGCTGAGTAATACTCCATTATGTACGTATGTATCCATGTATACACACACACACACACACACGCCACATCATCTTTATCCATTCATCCATCGATGGACGTTTGGGCTCTTTCCATTCTTTGGCTATTGTTGATAGTGCTGCTATAAACATTGGGGTGAATGTGCCTCTTCAAAACAGCATACCTGTATCCCTTGGATAAATACCTAGTAGTGCAATTTGTGGGTCATAGGGTAGTTCTACTTTTAGTTTTTTGAGGACCCTTTATACTGTTTTCCCGAATGGCTGCACCAGCTTGCATTCCCATAAATCATCTAATTTCATAAATAGGATGGGAATTGTAAAAATTACCTGTAATGACTCTTTCAGCTAACTCTTAATTTTACCAATCTTAAGATCTTATTTCCTACCACTGAGTTACTGTGTCACAGCCACACCTTTTTTATTTTTTTTTTTTATTTTTTTTAATGTTTATTCTTGAGACAATGCGAGAGACAGAGTGCAAGCAGCGGAGGGGCAGACAGAGGGAGACACAGAATCTGAAGCAGGCTCCAGGCTCTGAGCTGTCAGCCCAGAGCCCGATGTAGGGCTCAAACTCACGAACCGTGAGATCATGAGATCATGAGATTATGACCGGAGCCCAAGTCAGACGCTTAACCGACTGAGCCACTCAGGCGCCCCCAGCCATACTTTTTAAAAATATGGCAGGTACAGCGCAATCTTTCCTTCTTCCCATTTGCTCTTTCTTCTGCCTCCAAGACCCTTCCTGCTGATATTTGCATATAACTTTGGGCTTAGTGATATATTTACTGCCTTTAGAAGGCCTTCCCCATCACAGTCTTTGAAGTAGCAACTCCAGCCCCTCCCCCCCAGCTGTATCTACTGTATTTTTCTATATAGTATTTATTACTGCCTAACGTGGACTATATATTTGCGTCTTCCTTATTAGAAGATATCCATGCGAGCAGAGAGTTTGTCTATTTACTTGTTCACCATTGTTCAGAGCAATGACTGCTGTATAGTAGGCTCTTAATAAATATGTGTTGAAGGAAGTAGTATTGAATAAGTGGGGTGATACTAGTAATTGTACAAATATTTGAAAATATCCTTCCTCCTGTTTATAATCTTGAAACAGTCCCATAGCTGTCAGGCATTCTTCAGCCATGGTCACTTGAAACTGCTTTTGATACAGGACAGGCTCCCTTGATCCAATCCAGCTTTTGGACATGAGATGACATACACTTAACTTGTGGGCACCTCTCCCTCTCAGGTTTATTTTGCTTTTATTGTATCCAGAGTTATTAATGATTATTGCTTACACATTATTTCTCTCTTTTTCTTTGACCTTTTTGAGACCACAGTGAGTTTCAAGGGAATAAAATGATGGCACATGAGAGAGGAAAGAGCTTATATTTTATGCATAAAGAATAAAAATATGAGCAAAGCTTGATCCTCAAGGAGCACGAGGAGAAAAGGACATGTATACATACATAGTTAAAATGGTATAACGTAATAACTCACAGGGGAAGATGTTAAATAGTGTAGGATTGCAATGCAATTCAAAAATGCTCATCTATTCTTCCTGGGCAGGATCAGGAAGAGTCACAGAGAGATTACTTTGGACCCTAAACAATGAATCAGGGCTTATTTGGTGAACAAGAGGTGAAAATATATATTGCTTTGAAGTGTGGTATGTCTATGGGAATAGGAAGGTTATGTTATCTGTGGAAGAAGAGGTTTAGGGCTGTATGGATGAAGCTGAAAAGATAGAAATGTAAACTGCTAGGTTGTGAGGGGCCTTTTTATGCTGTGCCAGGAAGGATGGACTTTTTTTGGTATACACTATAAAGCATTTTAGTATGAGAAGACCATTGATAAAGCTGTTGAATTAATTGAAGTCTAAATATGGGAAAATGATAGTAGGACAGAGGAGGCCTTTTAGGGAAATTTTATATTTCAGTATTTGATGGTATTTGGTGATCAAGTAAATGTGGAGAGTTTAGGGGCACCTGGGTGGCTCAGTCAGTTAAGCGTCAGATTCTTGATAATGGTTAAGGTCATGATCTTATGGTCCATGAGTTTGAGTCCCACGTTGGGCTCTGCACTGATAGTGCAGAGCCTGCTTGGGATTCTCTCTCTGTCTTAAATAAATAAACATTAAAAATTGTTTAAATAAATGTGGAGAGTTTAAAGATAACTCAGATATTTCTTGCTTAAACAGCTGGGTGATTGGCACAGTCTACCGAATTAGTGTATTTAGGAGAAAGATACTAAAACATGTTGAGTTTCAGTTCTCCTATTTTATTTTTTTTAATGTTTATTTATTTTTGAGAGAGAGACAGGTGTGAGTGGGGGAGGAGTACAGAGAGAGGGAGACAGAGAATCCAAAGGAGGCTTCAGGCTCCAAGCTGTCAGCAGAGAGCCTGATGCGGGGCCCGAACCCACGAACTGCGAGATCATGACCTGAGCTGAAGTTGGACGCCTGACCGACTGAGCCACCCAGGTGCCCCTCAGCTCTCCTATTTTAGAAGCGAGATCTAGTAGAGAGTTGAACATTAGAATTTGTAGCTCAGGGATGGTTGGAACCTGAGAAATCAACTTTGGGGGGTCATCATTATAGTATTTAAAACATGTCCCCAAGCACAGTGTATGGTAAAAAACATTTAATGATGGACAGATGAAGGGAAACCAGTGGAGGTATAAAGGATAACTAGAGTAGTCATAGAAACTGATAGTACCTTGAAAGCTAAAGAAAGGTGAGTTTTCAGTTTTGTGTATAGTGAACAGTATCAAATACTGTAGAAAAGTCAAATTGGATGGGAACTGATAGAGACCACTTTCCTTGGAAATTAGACGTTGCGGTTAACCTTTTACAGACCTTTAACCCTTTCAGTAGAAAGGTAAGGAAGTGAAGATTAGTCTTTCAAGAAGGGAGAGAAACAACTTGACAGGAAGGCAGTGTCAAAAGATGTTTCAGGATTGTTGGACTGAGATACTTGTTGGCCAAGGGGAAGAAGCTAGTGGAGAGGGAAAGGATGAAGGGACGGGAGGTATCTGAAGACAGGCATCTAGGGATAGGAACAGGAGCACAGCTAGACTGTTTAATGTCACACAGAAATAGAGACACATTTTATCTGGGGAGAAAAAGTGATAAAGTAAAAATAAATGGGTTAATCAATTATTTTGAGGTTGGAATGGAGGAACGTTTTAGTATAAGCTTGATTAATTTCTTAGTGAAATAGATTCAGTGTCCTAAAATAATTGCCATTTCACTGTGGTTGTCATGTTGAAAGTAACTTTTTAATAGAAAAATTTAAAATTATTCCTGTTAATTAGAAAGATTTCCAGAGAGCACTGCTGTGTCATACAGGTTGTATGACCTTGGGTAAGACATCAGCATTAAAAACATTTTTGTTAAGTTTTTTTTTTAATGTTTATTTATTTATTTTGAGAGAGAAAGAGCAAGTGAGCAGGGGAGGGCCAGAGAGAGAGAGAGCGAGAATCCCAAGCAGGCTCTGTGCTGTCAGCACAGAGCCCGACACAGGGCTCCATCTCACAAATGGTGAGATCATGACCTGAGTCAAAGCCAAGAGTCAGATGCTTAACTGGCTGAGCCACCCAGGCGCTGCAAGACATCAGCATTTTTTAACTTCACTTCCTTTGCTTAGAAGTTCTCTGAAGTCTCTGCAAATGGTAAAACAGGTATGATCCTTTGAATAATGGAGCTGAGTGTATCATTTTAGCATCATGATTTTGTAACCAGGTGATACTAAGGTTTTTAGGTGTGTGTCACCAAAATGTGAATCATCTCTATATCTTTGGATAGTCGTTCTGGTTTCTTAATGTGTGCAAGTGTTGAAAAGCAATACTTTGTAGAAGGCTTAGTGCTGAATTGTTCTGATAGAAGAAAGTACAATGAATACTCATACTTAAGTAAAAATCTTAAGTACATTTTAAGTGTATGATTTCATCTGTCTTTCCTTTCTCTACCATTTTATTCTATGCTTAGCTATTGTTTCCTTCAAAATAAAGTATATTTTAAAAAGATGCAATATTGTGTAACAAGAAGCTTCTATAATCCCTTAGCTTTGGTGTTTATTCTTTCACATTTTTTTCTGCCTGTATATATTCCAGGTTTTTGTTTTTACTATATGTATAGCGTATATTATATGCTATACCTTAATTTTTTTTAATGACTACAGAATGTCTTATATAGATGTATTATAGTTCATGTAGTTTCCTATTAATGGACATTGGTTGGTTGGGTTTTTTCTTTATTTGTGTGTGTGTGTGTGTGTGTGTGTGTGTGTGTGTGATCAAAAGAATGTTATAGTGACCATCCTTTTACACAGATATTTTAGCTTGTGTATAATCTGTAGAAAAATTTTTGGAAATGGAATTGTCAGATTAGAGTGAATATTAGTAATATTTTAGTAATCACCAAGGTACCCTACAAAGCTTTACCAGTTTGCACCAGACTACAGTTTGGTTTTTAGAGGTCTACTTTTTCATACTAAGCCAAAATATTGCACACCTTTTTAATGTTTAATAGGCAATGAAATTGCTTCATTTTTTTTCTTAATGTTAAGGTTAAGTATGTTTTCATTAATATATTAGCCATTTGGACTTTTTCTGTGTTCCTTTTTCTCTTTTTCTGTTAAACAATTTAAAATCTTTTGTTCTTTTGATTCCTTGTTAGTTGTTTGCCATAGAGAAATTTTACATTTTCATGTGGTCAATTTGTTCATTTCTTTGATGGCATCTAGAGCATAAGTCCTGATCAGACAGGCATTCCTTTATTGTAATAATATATTATTATATATATATACATGTATAATATATACAGCACAGCTGTGTTTTTATTTTTAATTGTACTAAAATAAACATAAAATTTACCATTTTTGCTATTAAGAATACATATTGCGGGAGTGTTAGGTATGTTCACATTATTGTCCAATTAAACTTCAG
Source organism: Acinonyx jubatus (assembly GCF_027475565.1). Classification (NCBI taxonomy): domain Eukaryota; kingdom Metazoa; phylum Chordata; class Mammalia; order Carnivora; family Felidae; genus Acinonyx; species Acinonyx jubatus. Next base: position 124,343,235 of record NC_069382.1, on the reverse strand, counting down.
AATTCTTCATCTTGCAGAAATGAAACTTTTTCCCATTAAACTCTTCCCTCCGATTAAACACTTCCCTCCTATCCCCAGCTTGTGGCAGCCACCCTTGTACTTTCTGTCTCTGAATTTGACTTCTCTAGATACCTCATAAAAGTGGAATTATACAGGATTTGTCTTTTTGTGAGTGGCTGATTTCCTTTTGCATGTCTTTAAGGTTCACCTATGTTGTAGCATGTATCAGAATTTCCTTTTCAAGGCTGAAAAATACCCTATTGTGTGTATATACTACATTTTGTTTATCCATTCATTTGTGGATGGACACTTGGGTTGCTTTTACCTTTAGGTTATTGTGACTAATGCTTCTGTGAAATGGGTGTGTAACTATCTCTTAGGGACTCTGCTTTCAGTTCTTTAGGGTATATACCCAGAAATGGAATTGATAGATCATATAAGAAGCCATCACATGTTTTCCATTAATGCTTGCACCATTTTACTTTTCTGTCAGCAGTTCACAAGGGTTCTAGTCTCTCCACATCCTTGCTGGTACTTGTTTCTTTCTTGTGTTGTTTTGTTTTGATAGCCAAACTAATGAATTTGAATCAGGTTCTGCGTTGATAGACAAACTGCTGAGTTGGGTTTTGTGTTGATTTTTATTTTGATCTTAAATCTCATCTGGAATTAATTTTGTTATCAGGACCAAAGAATGGGTGATACTGTTTTCTCCTTTGCTCATTATTTGTCATTTACTAGTTTGTTGTCCCAGAACAGCTTATTGATAAACCTTTCTTCTTATATATGAAACATCATTATAGTCTAAATTCCCATGTATATTTGTATGTTAACAGGCCATTAATCAATTTCTCGAATTCTATATTTGTTTACAACATTATCTTAATTCTGTGGTTTTAAGGTATGTATACGGTAGGTCATAGATTTTGAAGTGGTTTTTTTTTTGTTTTGTTTTTTCTTCTTCTTTGACCTGAAAGTCGAAAGAAGTGGTTTCTGTGGCTTTTTTTCTTTTTTAAATTTCTAAGTAGGTGAAATTTTGCTTCAGTATTTTTATTAACATTTATTTCTAATTTTATTATTTTATGACCAGAGCATATGGTCTACAGTATTTCTACTTTAGCTAATTTACTGAAATTTTCTTTGGGGCCTAATTTGCCATTACTTTCTATAAAAGTTGTAAGATTTCTTGACACGATGACATAATCTACGTGATAGATAATTATGTGCCAAATAATAGATGAATTTTATTTATATAATTTTTTTCAAACTGTGGAACACAAACATTGCGTCATAAAGTCAGTTTCTTGGATCCTGACTAATTACATACAACTGTTTTTTAATGGAGTGGAATAAATAGAAAATTATCAAAGTATCATTTAATAGAAAGCCTCTGAAACTTTTATTTCAGTTATATGTATTTAAAAATGGGGCACTTGGGTGGCTCAGTTGGTTAACCATCTGACTTCAACTCAGGTCATGATCTCACGGTTTTTGGGTTAGAGCCCCATGTCAGGCTCTGTGCTGACAGCTCAGAGCCTGGAGCCTGCTTCGGATTCTGTGTATCGCTCTCTCTCTGCCCCTCCCCAACTTGTGCTCTGTCTCTCTCTCCTCTGTCTCCTCTCTCTCTCTCTCAAAAATAAACATTAAAAAAAAAGAAAAACTTTTCAAATGTCTCTCTTACAGTGGGTCCCAATCAAAAGTGTTTGAAAAGCACTAATCTATGTCTTAATTATTTTTGAGCTATTAAGAGCTTAGACAGTTAAAGCCTCATATTTGTTTCTGTTAACTTTTTGCCTTATATATCTTGCAGTGTTTATCTCTTGTTATTAATATGAAGTTACGATGTATGTCAGTTATATTTCTATTGTAGATGTAAATTCTGTTATTAAAAAGTATCTCAAGTTTAACACATGCTTTGTCCAATAGTAATAGCATGGCTTTCTTTTTCTTTACATCTTTTATATTTATCTTTTATTTGGCTTAAACCTGAGATGCTTCTTTCTCATGTCATCTTAGAGTGATGTGTTAGAAACTATTCTTCAATCTTGTATTCAGTATATTCTTTGTCTTTTTATAGAGTTTTCATCAGAGAGATAGTTTATCTTTTAGAAGATAGTAAAGGTATTTCTCTTTCTACTATGACATTCCAATTAAGACTGCCCAGATTTTACTATTATTTTGGTTACCTTTTAAAAAGGTAAATCAGTGATGTGTTTTACTTGGTATTCAGAGTTAGTTGCCATGTTAGAGAATTGAACCATGTAGAGCAATACAATTAGAGTATCATAAATGGCACAGTTTTATAAGTCTTCAGGATAGATACAAAGGTTTATGTGTTTTCATTCTACTTTATATATGGATTATCAAATTAATTTGGACTCCTTTAGTGTCAACTCATAATCTCCTAGTAGTGATTTTTTGTTTTTGAGTGGTCCTTGATCTTGGACCATTTGGAAAGGTGATACTAGTGTCAGGCTTATATGCTTCTTTTTTTTTTTAATGTTTATTTTTGAGAGAGATGGAGCATGAGCAGGGGAGGGGCAGAGAGGGCAGAGAGAGAGAGGGCAGAATCTGAAGCAGGTTCCAGGCTCTGAGCTGACAGCTCACAGCCCAACGTGGGGCTTGAACCCACAAACTGCGAAATCATGACCCGAGCCAAAGTTGAATGCCCAACCAACTGAGCCACCGAGGCACCCCAAATGCTTCTTTTTTTTTTAATGGTAGACTTAGATATGAGAATGGGTACAAACTGGAAAAATTTGGAATATAAGATTGCCTTCTTTTCTGCCTACCGCCAATGGGGAATTTAGTTTGGAAAAACTTCCTGGAACCGTGGAGTCTTCTTGCATATTCTCATGATGGAGGTTCCCATTAACTTTTGGTAATGAGAAAATATCATCATCTTTTTTTTTTTTTTTTAAATGTTTATTTTGAGAGAGAGAGAGCAGGGGAGGGGCAGAGAGAGAATCCCAAGCGGGCTCTGCCCTGTCAGCATGGAGCCCGATGTAGGGCTCATCTGGGGCTTGATCTCATGAAGTGTGAGATCATGACCCAAGCCAAAATCAAAAGCTGAACATTTAACCAACTGAGCCACCCAGGCGCCCAAAATCATCTTCTATCTCTGAAACATGATAGGCTTTTTTATTGTTTTTATACGAAAGGGTAGGCTGTTTTCCTGCATGTTCCTGTAGCATTTTGTTTATTCTGTCAATGGCATGAATTATATTTTATAACAGTTACTTGTGTACGTGACTACTTAGTTCCTATTATTCATTTCTTTGGTGCAAGTTGGACGATAACTTTCCCTTTTTTTTCTTAACTAGTCCCTACCTCCTGGACAGTGCCTTTTACACAGAAGACAGTCAGCACATGTCAGATTTTAATCGTAGCTGATACCTTTATAATTATTTCTACGCTTTACCATTCTTTAATTTCCCGTCTCTTTTGTGCTCCTGTTTAAAAGTGCTTGTTTGCCTTGGCTCAGCATCATTGCATCAGGTTTTGGCCATTCCCTCTTAGCTATTTTTGCTGTTGCTTACTTCCAGAAATAGTTCAAACAAATCTAAGCATTATTATTCTAATTCTAAATTATTGACTATATTGGAAAGTTGATATTTTTATATAAACAAGCTCTTATTCTGTCCCACCTGTTTTCAGACTGTGGTATGGGAACCTTTAGGATCCCTAAGGGGAAGCTACTTTCATGACCATAAGATATTACTTGCCTTCTTACTCTGTTGATATTTGCACTGATGGTACTAAAGCAATGGTAGGTGAAACTGCTGGTGCCTTAGCATAAGTCAAGGCCGAGACTCCAAACTGTTCTAATAGTTACTGTATTCTTACAATTCTTTAAATGGTAGTTTCACTTAATGTTTTGGATAGGGGCACCTAGGTGGCTCAGTTGGTTAAGCATCCTACTTCGGCTCATGGTTCAGGAGTTCGAGCCCAGCATCTGGCTCTGTGCTGACAGCGTGAAGCCTGGAGCCCCCTTGGAGTACTGGGTCTCCCTCTCTCTCTACCCCTCCCCCCTCCAAAGAAATGTTTTTGATAAAGCGGTAAAAATTGTTAATTTTGGTAAATCTCAGCTTAGCAATAGGTGTCTTTTGTTTTTAATGTTTATTTTTGAGAAAGAGTGTGCAAGCGTGAGTGGGGGAGGGGCAGAGAAAGAGGGGGGAGAGGTTCTGAAGCAGGCTAACCATGAGATCAAGACCTGAGCAACTGAGCCTCTCAGGTGCCCCAACAGTGAGTGTCTTTTTAATACTTTGTAAAACAAAATGTGAACCAGCCTTAGCTGCATCTTGAAGTATACAGTAATCCCTTTCTCAAGGGAAAACATTTGAACAGTTGCTTTCAGTTGTGAATTTAACTTATCATTTTTTCACCGAATACCATATTTACTTAAAAGAATGACAAAATGTAGCTAAGCAGACTTAGGTATTTCAGACATTTTCTCAGAGATGAACAGTGACACCAAGGAAAACAACTAGCAGCATTTATTGCTGGTGTTAAAATTCCAGTTTTCGGGGCGCCTGGATGGCGCAGTCGGTTAAGCGTCCGACTTAAGCCAGGTCACGATCTCGCGGTCCGTGAGTTCGAGCCCCGCGTCAGGCTCTGGGCTGATGGCTCAGAGCCTGGAGCCTGTTTCCGATTCTGTGTTTCCCTCCCTCTCTGCCCCTCCCCCGTTCATGCTCTGTCTCTCTCTGTCCCAAAAGTAAATAAACGTTGAAAAAAAAAATTTAAAAATAAAATTCCAGTTTTCAAAGGAAAGTTCGGATTTTGGAAAACTAGCATATCCACAACTGTGAGTTTGACAGTCTCCAGATACTTGAAAATCAATGGTGACATTAATGAATTTAATTTTTTGATAAAATATGAGATGTGTCAACATTTGGAAGATCTACAATAATCAGCAAGTGAACCAGTATTTTTCAAATCACCAATGCATTGGTGTCACAATGCACAGTGTTACAATGCACAGCACAGTGTTACAAAATAACACATTAAAGTGCAAGATAGACCAGTGGGTTTTAATGTAATAAGATGCAGAAGTTTATTCATATAGTTTCAGATTCCACATTGCAACTGGCCTTTAAAAAACTTCCACTTGTCAAATTCGGGTTTAGTATCAAGGAATATCCACAGTATTGTAAAAACGCTATGAAAATACCCTTCCTAACTATATAACTGTGAGGCATGATTTTCTTCATAAACCTAAATAAAAACAGTATACTACAATAGATGAATTGCAGAAGCAGATAGAATCTGTCTTATGTTAAACCAAAGATTTTTACAAATGTAAAACAGTGGCATTCTTAGTAAATTTGGGGGAGAGGAGTGGCATGAGAGGATATAGTTTTCATAATAATATTTGTTATTATGTAAACAGTTTAATAAGTAAAGTTTCTCAGTTTCCGCTTTCCAGCACGGTAGTATCTTAGATGTAACCAGCATAAGCAAGAGTTCTTTCGGGTCCTCAGTTTTTAAGAGTGCAAAAGGGGTTCTGCAGTTAGAGAAATGCTGTTGTATTGTAACCTTCCCTTAACCTCTATATTATCAAACTACCTCTTCTTTTTTTGTTTTTGTTTTTGTTTTTTAGGTTTTTTTTTTTAATGTTTATTTATTTTGAGAGAGAGAGAGAGAGACAGAACGTGAGCAGGGAAGGGGCAGAGAGAGAAAGAGACACAGAATCCAAAGGAGGCTCCAGGCTTTGAGCCATCAGCACAAAGCCTGACACAGGCTCAAACCCATGCGCAAGATTATGACCTGAACTGAAGTTGGACGCCCAACTGACTGAGCCACCCAGACGCCCCTCAGACTACCTCTTCTGTTAGTCACTTACTATTTGGGCTGTGGGCATGCCACTTGGTTCAAAGCCGTGTACATGTTTAATGTATATTTTTATATATAGGTATGTGTATATGTATAACATATCCTACACAATATGTTGTATACATAGAGTATAACGTGCATATTTTTATGATATATGTTACATAACCACTGAGAGCTCTAAGTGATCGCATATGTGATAGAGAGTAAGCGAAACTTCTTTATTTTTTTTTCTTGTTAAGCATCAGTAAGCATATTAAGCATTAGTTTTGTTTGTTTTTTTAATGTTTATTTATTTTGAGAGAGAGAATGCATACCGTGCTCGGGCAGGGGAGGGGCAGAGAGAGGGGAAGACAGGAGAAAAAGAATCCCAAGTTGCCTCCATGCCAAATGAGGAGCCCGACACAGGACTTGATCCCACAACTGTGAGATTGTGACCTGAGGCGCAGTCAAGAGTGGGATGCTTAACCAACAGAGCCACCCAGGCACCCCCAAGCATTAGTTTTAGAAATTGATATATCTTCATTGTATATTTTGTATTATAATGTATGTAAAATAAGGGGAGAAAACCAAAGATGAATATGTAATCAAGTTCAAGAAACTCTAGTTCTCCTAATACTCATGAATAGATTTGTTTAGCCCTGCCCCCTCAGGCATTTAGGCATTTAAGTAGCTAATTTTGAAAAGATTATTATTCATATTGAATAAAGAGACTGAAAAACAGACATTCCAAATCATTTTGCCCTAGCCTTTTGAAAGACAGCACTGTTTGGGCGCCTGGGTGGCTCAGTCAGTTAAGCAGCCGACTTTGGCTCAGGTCATGATCTCGCGGTCCGTGGGTTCGAGCCCCGCGTCGGGCTCTGTGCTGACAGCTCAGAGCCTGGAGCCTGTTTCAGATTCTGTGTCTCCCTCTCTCTGACCCTCCCCTGTTCATGCTCTGTCTCTCTCTGTCTCAAAAATAAAATTAAAGTTAAAAAAAAAAAAATTTTTAAAAAAAAGCATTGTTTAATATATTTAGCTTTAGGTCAAATTTTTGATACAGTAGACATCTAGTTTTTAATTTTATGTATGATTTGTAATATATCAGGAACACTTTGTAAAAGCAGAGTCCATAGTATGCTTATACTTATTCTATAGGAGTTGGGCTATAATCACTATTAACATAATTATCAGAACTTGTAAGTGTCTTCATGTTTATGGCAGTTAACGTAGCTGTAATTTGTTCCAGTGCAGAGTTCTTCATCCAGGTTCTTCACTCAACATTTGTAAAATTGTTGTTTTGGAAACAACGTAACTCGTTTATCAGTAGTGTTGATAGGACTTCATTGTGCTATGTAAAAGAAATTTGTTTTAGTGCCCTACAGGTGAATAGTAGTCATGTAGGCCTTGGTTAATGTTACTTACAAATATGGCTTATGAGCTTCATTACAATGATTACTACCATTTTGTGACAGGTATTGGGGATGGCCTGAGTATTAAGAGTACAAGGATTTGGACCTTTAGGCATGGATTTCAGATTTGCTCCTTATCTTTTATGACTTTGGACAAATTATTTTCTCTATACTTACTTTATCTGTAAAATGGTGATACAGTATGTGCCCTCAAGATTACTGTGATGATTAAAAATGTTTATGCATCACTTGAGGACTTGATACTGACCTAGAAAGTAGTTAATGGCAGTGATTGTTTTTTAAATTGATACCTTTGAGCTAAAAATTCATCTGGTCATTGCTTTGTAAAATCTATTCACTAGACCAAGACACTAACTACTTTAATATGAATTTCTTAAATCTGATCTTTTCCTTCTCAAATATGTAAGGGAGAATCGTGGTTTTGCTGAGAGTAGAGAGAATAATTTTGGAACTCAAATATTGAAGGGGAAAGACTTTGGTAAAATATTTTACTCACCTATTTGTAAGGATGCCAGCTTTTTTTAGCTTGTGACAAGTGCCATAACAAATTACCATATTAGGTGGCTTAACCAACACACATTCATCTTGTTACACATCTGGGGGCTGTAATCCCAGGATCAAGGTCGTTGGCGGGTTTGGTTTCTTTTGAGGACTTTTGCCATGGCTTGCAAATGGCCACCTTCGCACTGTGTTCCCATATGGCCTTCCCTTCATGTATACATCTTTTGTGTCTGTCTCTTCTTGTAAGATATCAGTCATACTGAATTAGGATGCCCACCCAGACAGCCTCATTTTAATTTAATCTCTCTGAAGACGCTATCTCCAAATATGTTACATTCTGAGGTATTGGGGTTTGCAACTTAAACTTAAGAATTTTGGAGGGGCCATAATTTAACCAACATTTGTGTAAGAGGTAATGTTTATTGAATACAAGCTATATGCCAATGACAAAACTAAATGCTGAATATATATTTTCTGATTTTATATTCACATTAACCCTGTGATTATTAGCATCTCTACAGGTGAGGACACTGAGGTTTGGAGTGTCCAAACCATTGAAATCCAAGTCTTTTAGGCTGTAGCGTCTGTGGTCATTTAGGCAAAAACTGGATAGTAGGAAATAAAAGCACAGAGAGAAAAAGATGAGACTATAAAGCACAAATCTCTCTTTTGCAGTTTTTACTAGGGCCTTGAAAGTAAATTAACCTGTGAAATGGGAAATCATTTAACATCAGCCCTGGTTGACTATTAATTTTTTCTTTAAAAACTCGTAGGGGGACCCATGGGTGGCCCAGTTGGTTGAACGTCTGACTCTTGATTTCAGCTCAGGTCATGACCTCAGGGTTCAGTTCCTGAGAACGAGCCCTGCATCAGACTCTGCACTGACAGCGCGGAGCTTACTTGGGGATTCCCTTTCTCCCTTTCTCTCTCACTCTCTCTGCCTCTCCCTTTCAAAATAAAATAAGTGAAACATTAAAAAAATAATAAAAATAAAAACTGGTAGGAATTTTTGGCTTTGGAATGGAAACTGTGAACAGAGTTAGAGATTTTTAGCACATGATTATAATTACCAAAAACACATTTATTTTCAAGTTGCTCAAAATGCTTTTCTCCTTTTTTTCTTTACAGAAGATTCTAGTGTTCCAGAAGCTACAGAAAATGAAAGAAAAGCTGGTATATCCTATTTCAAGAATCAAAGGGGAATACAGTATATTGATCTGTCTTCTGATAGTGAAGATGCCGTGTCTCCAAATTGTTCCAGTACAGTCCAAGAGAGAAAGTTCAACAAAGACACAGTGATTATAGTGTAAGCAGCTCAATAGATTGGTTATATTTGTCTATGTAAGAGGATTTTCAAGAAAAAATTGTTTAATTTGAAAATTTCCTTGGTGACTTCTCTCTTTTCTTCATTTTTTTTTGCCTTTTCCCTATTGCATCTTTGTTATTTTTACCTGACTTAGAGCTATAGAGAGGTACCGTGTATGTGTATGGGCATGCACACACAGCGTATGCTTCTGGATAACAGTCATTTTCAGTAAAAAGGTTAGTGAGAGGAAATAACTTTTTTTAGCCCTCCATAGATAGGGAAATTATTTTAACGTGTACCTTTGATCATCTATAACTGCTTTATGATCTGTTCTTGAGTCTCAGAGTCAAATCATTTTAACATTTTTGGGCACATTCTGTGGAGTAGCACGGAGCTTATATTATAGTCAGGTAGAAAGACAATAAACAAACAAACAATATAGTATGCCAAATAATATTATGGCCAAAAGGGAAGGAAAATAATGGAGCTCAGGGTCAGGGGTAGGAGTGTGGTTTCTAAAGAACACAGTTGGAAAAAAGCTTTATTGAGAAGATAATGCTTGAGTAAAGACCTGAAGGGGGTAAGAAAGTGTGAACTATCTGGATATGAGGGTGGAAGGAAGGGCGGAGTATTCTGGTCATTGAAAGTAACTTGTTCAGTGACCCTGAAGTGGTATTATGCCCGATGTTTCTAAGGAAACAAATGATAGAGAGTGAAAGACATAATGTCACAAGGTAAGCAACAGGGTAGAAGAGGGATTTAATGGTATTAAGCCCATAGGCTATTTAGCTTTTATTCTGAATGAGGTAGGAAGCTAATGGAGTGTAGTGATAAGAGGAGTAAAATTATCTCACTCACTTGTTTAAAAAGGTCTTTGAGGCTGTAGGGGAGCAGTGTAGAAGTATGGATACTGTTATAACCCAGGCAAGAAATGATGGACACTTAGCCTGGGCTACTACTTGTGGGGATGATTAGAAGGGGTTAGATTCTACATATACTTTGAAGGTAGAGCAGAGAGGTTTTATTGTTGATATTGGGTGGGAAAAGGGAGTCAAACATGACCCTGAGATTGGCCTAAGCAACTGGAAGGACTGTTACTAATAGCTGAGATACGGAAGACAGTTTTGAGTGTGATAGGGGGAGCTCCTTTTGAAGGCAAGAAGACTCTTAGACATCTAGGCAGGAGATGTTAAGTAGGCAATTGGATTTGTGACATTTGAGTTCTGGGGGGAGATCTGGGTAGCATCTAAATTTAGGAATTGTGAGAATATAGATCTGATATTTAAAGTCATATGATAAAATGAAATCACCAGGGGACACTAATATAGCTGGAAAAAAGAAGACCTCTTGGTTGAAGGACTCAGGTCAGGGGAACTTGGGATTTTAGGAACAGAGAAATGGGAAGAAATCTGGAGAGGTTCTAAGAAGGAATAGTTGTTGAGGTAAGAGAAAGGTCAAAAGATTGTGTGATCAGAAGCTAAGTGAAGAAAATGTTGCAAGGAGCGAGAGATCGGTACTGCCTATGGCTGATGAGAAGATGAGAATTTCCTCTTAAAATGAATTTATTGTAAGCTATGATGAGTATGCCTTTCTCCTGAAATTCACTCTGAAATAAAAAATAGTGAAGAAAAATAGTGAAGATCCTGCGTGGTTAAATGTATTAGATTCACATGTACCTGCTAAGAACAAGGTTATTCTCTTAAATTACAAAAGTAGAATTTCAAATGCAGAAATACCAGTTAACATTGGCACAGTATAGTTATCTAATGTACAGTGTATATTTAAATTTTACCTGTTAATCCCAGGTAAATGTCCTTTATAGTAGCGGTATTCCAAAGTCCTGGTTTGTAAATAAAGAATGTGCCCTGGAATGTAAATCACTGTACAGTTCCTTTGCCAGGAGGTTGTGTAAGGAAAAATCAGCTGGATTAAGCAATATCCTTAGTAATGTTATTGTTTTACCTTCTCGTATAAATTTCTTATCCTGTCATTGATGGATAACAAAGTGTGAGTTTAAGAACTAGCGGTCAATCCTTGGACCATATTTTAAATAGTACTTTATAGTAATTTTTCCCTCAGTGTCATGTTGAATTTTTTTACCTAGTATCATACCTCTTAAGTCTCATTGAATCTGAAACAGTTTCTCAGCCTTTTTGTTTGTTTGTTTCTCATGTTACTGGCCTTTGAAAGTAAGAGGCCATTTTTTTTTAAGGATGTTTCTCAATTTCTACTTAACCTGATTTTCTTCATGATTAAATTTAGGTTAAGTGGCAGGAACGCTATATAAATGATTTTGTGGCCTCAGTGTGTCATGTTTCAAGGCACAGTGATAGTGATTTGTCTCTTTATTGGGGAAGTATACTTGGATCACTCAGAACCCTGCCAGGTTTCACCTCTAAAGTTACCATTTTCCCCTTTACAGTGATTAATCTATGGGCGGATCCTTTGAGACTAGCTAACGATCTTATTCCTTAGCAGACCTTCACTCAGTAGTTACACTATTTGTTGATGATTCTAACCTGAATCAGTTATTATACTGATGGTTGTATATTGCTGGTTATTTTAACTAGCATTTCAGATTTTTTACTTTCATTATTTGGTATTCTAATAGAATGTGTGTTTTTCAATCAGGTTTTTAATCAGACTTTTTTTTTAAGTTTACTTATTTATTTTGAGAGGAGAGAGAGGGAGAGAATCCCAAACAGTGCAGAGCCTGATGTGGGGCTTGAAGTCATGAACCATGAGATCATGACCTGAGCCGAAATCAAGAGTTGGATGCTTAACCGACTGAGCCACCCAGGCGCCCTTAATGATTCCTTTAATTCTACTCTACCATTATAAGCCTCTTCCTTGCCTCCTTCTATATTTCCTTTTGTGAGTATGAGAACTCTGCCTTCTTACAATAGCAGTTTATTTCTTAATTGGTTCAATTATCCAGTATACGTAAGATAGTTTCAGAATTGCTGTAATCCTACCACTTGACTATTGTAAGCCTATTAAGTAGAGTTCAGAATTTGTTTACAAGTTTTATTTTGTCTTTAGATTGAAGGCATATGATCAGAGTACTTGGATGACTTATTTAATGTTTTCTATATGTCAAGGCTAAAGAAAAGCCTTCTTTAGAGATTAAGGATAAGTGGAGAGGTAAAGGAAAATCACAAGTACTAATGTTCCAGAACCCATGGGTATGGGGCTAGATTTTCAAAGAGATGTGTCAACAGTGGATGAGACTACAGACGAATAGATAACCAATGAAAGATTTTTATTACATTTGACATTTTAGAGAATATTATTGCCCTCATAAGAACAATTTCATTGAAATGGTGGGGCAGGTGCATCTGGGTGGCTCAGTCTGTTAGGCGTCCGACTTTGGCTCAGGTCATGATCTCACAGTTTGTGGGTTCAAGCCCTGCGTTGGGCTCTGTGCTGACAGCTCAGAGCCCGGAGCCTGCTTCAGATTCCGTGTCTCCCTCTCTCTCTGCTCCTCCCCCACTCATGCTTGCTTGCTTTCTCTCGCTCTCTCTCACTCTCAAAAATAAAGCCTAAAAAAAAATTTTTTTTAATAGAAAAAGAAATGGGGCAGAAGGTAGTAAAACATTGAGATGAGAACTATATAGGAAATGAGCAAGTAGAAAATCAGTTTTATAAAATTTGTGGAGGAAAGGAGAATTTGCTTATTTCTTACTTTTTTTTTGTTTTTTTGTTTTTAATTTATTTTTGAGAGAGAGCGAGAGTGTGCGCACATACGAGTCGGGGAGGAGCAGAGAGAGAGAGAAAGAGACACAGAATTGGAAGCAAGCTCCAGGCTCTGGGCTGTCAGCACAGAGCCCGATGCAGGGCTCGATCCCACGAACCATGAGATCATGACCTGAGCCGAAGTCGGATGCTTAACTGATAGCCATCCAGGCACCCTGAGAATTTGCTTATTTCAGTGCTGTGTCCACAGTTCTAGAACTCTTGGTACATTGAATTCATTAATTCAGTCTTGAGCCCATTGTAGGCTTGGGAGGAAGAGCTTAGGGAGAGAGAAGAGATTGAGGAAAGAAGACAGTAGATAGTTGAAACAAGGTATTGTAGGAAGTAGAAAGGGCTAGAATCCCTTAGCACTGAGAGGGGACTTTATCTTCAGCAGAAAGGAAGAACTTGATCTGAGACCAGATAAAAGGACACAAACTCTTGTTTTTGTAGATTTTTTTCCTTTAGTTTTAAATCTTTTAGGCATATAAGAAAATAAAATAATGGACAGTGAACACCCATATACTTACCACCTAGACTTAACATTTGTTAACATTTTTCCTTGTTCGTTTCATTGTTTCATCTATTATTACTGACCTAGAGTTTTTTAAATTATGGACATCCCAACATTTCTACCCTTACTAATACTTGGTGATACATCTTCCTCCTCCTGAAAATCCAGTACTGCTATCAGTGAAAAATTCTCCAGTATCTTCTAATTCCCAGTTTATATTCATGTATTTTATAGCTGCTTTTTCAAACCAGGATCCAAACAAGGAGAATCCACTGCATTCGAATGTTAAAACTCCTGACTTTTCTTTTGATCTTGAACAGTCCTCTTCCCTCTTTTTAAATGATTTTAACTTAGTGAAGAATAGGCTTTTCTTAGAGAAAACAGATTTTTCTGATTGTTTCCTCATGATGGTATTGAATTTATCCCTCTCTTGCTTTTATTTCCTATGAACTGGATGTTAAATCCAAGGCATGTTAAGATTTGTAGGCAACATAAATACTACGTCAAAAGGCACGTGAGTTTGTCTCACCAAATAGTGGTGAATCCAATCATTAGGTGAAGGTAATGTCTGGCAGAATAAGAACCTTTGAAAGTGGTTATCCAGGGCAGAAATTGTGAGAAGATTACAACCTGAATTTTCTCACTGAACTAGGTGGCAGAATCGGGAAATGTGACTGTAGTAAGGCAGAATGAGAATTCAAAGTTTAGTACATTCAGAATGAGAGGTGTGGATGTCATGGAAAGGGAGAGCCATGTAATCACCTTCAAATATTGAAGGACAGGCATTAGTTACAAAGGAAGTGATTTATTTTACCTAGTTACTTTTCTCAGAGCATTTTCTCAGAGCAGGATCAAGATGTCAGCCTAGAAGCTTGTTAAAGTATATATTCCTGGTCCTTGGGGATCTGCCTTTAAATGTTTTGGGGGACTCTCAGGCAAAACTAGTGTCCTGACCAGGACAACTGAACTAATAGGAGTAGGTAACAGTGAAGTTACTAAAACACAGATTCTGGATATGTTTCCAAGTACAGAATTAGCTGCATAGCAAAGTCATGTATTTTCTGACACTAGGAATGTTCTTAACTAAATTCCCACCTTCCTTTCTCTGATCTTTATAACCTTTATCCACTTGATATACTTCTACCTTCAGATCTGCAGAATGGCCATCATGGTAGAAAACCAGCATTTCAAAATGAGATTTTTGTTAGTTTGGGAGATGGATAAGTAAAATTTGGCCCCAAATGTCTTTTGTATAGGATAAACATATAAATTAAGATGGAATGAGATTAAAGTTAGTTGTTATAAAATAAAACCTCACATGGAATAAATGCTCCTTGTCTGAAGACATGTTTTGTTCTTGGCAGAGATTCTGGTACTGAATGGGACCATTATGATTTTAATACTTAGATTCTGATCACCTAGGTAGGCCATGAAAGTTCTTTTATCTTTGTGTTAGTGTAGGCTTTATAATTTCTCAAGAACAACTTGACAGTGCTGGTCTGATAATAGAGTATAGGTGAAAAAAGAATAGGAAAGAGAAAGTGGACATGTAATACATGTTTGTGTATCTTAAAATAAATACCAGGTATCTTATTGTTCTTTTCCATCCCAGCCCAGATAATACGAAGATCTTTACGAACGAAGTATGCTGACTCTGGGAATGTAGGTTTATATATACGGTATAACCATACTGAAATGGAAAAATTTCTTTTAATCTTTGACAGGGATAGATTGCATTCTGATTGAAAAGAACTGTATTACATATATATGTATATGATTGTAATAAAATAACAATAATCCATTAAAATATTGTTTTTTTCCTCTGAAAATATTTTTAGTTCTGAGCCATCTGAAGATGAAGAGTCCCAGAGCCTTCCTACCATGGCAGGTAGACATAATGATGATATTTCAGAAATGGAAGACTTTTCGGAATTGGAAGACCTTAAAGATGCTAAACTTCAGACCTTGAAGGAACTTTTTCCACAAAGAAGTGACAGTGACTTACTTAAGGTTATACCATTTTATAGTAATTTGTTATTATAGCTATAATAATGTTGTATTTCTCTTGTATCTAGTACTGTATTTAGAGGATAGTCTTTTTTTAAGATATGTTTGAGATAATTAATTTTTATTTTATGTAATAATAGAAGTAAATGCCAGAGATTTTCTTGTTGGGAGTCTTAACTTTTTAAATAGGTAAGGTTATTCGCCTATAAATGATACAATAAGTTGTGTTTCCTTTAATAGCTAACATAGCTTGTGAAATTTTGTTTTGAGTTTAAATGGTTCTAAAGTAGAGACTTCCCCATCTCCTACTAGCAACTATCAGAAATGACAGCAGGCTTTTTTTTTTTTTTTTTTTTTTTTGTGTCATCATAATGACAAAGGGTTGGCTATTGACATTTAGTGCCATGGGGCCAGGAACACTAAATACCCTCTGTATGCAGGATGATCCTACATAACAAAAGAATTATCTCACCAATAGCACCCTTGCTGAGAAACATTGACCCATGGAGAAACAAAATACGTGGCTATATTTGGATTATAATAGGCAGCTCGTTACAAGGGCACATAAAAATTGATTATCAATTAAATTTCAGGTAGAGAATAAATCTCGGAAGATTACTAGTAAATCGTTTATTCCTAGCTCTGTCACTTATTAGTTAAATGACCGTAAGGGGATCATTTAATTGCACGTTTATATGTTTTTCACCTTTTTATCTGTCACCACCACTGTCTCCAGTCTGAACCTCAGGAGTTTCCATATCTGTATGGGCTAGGCAGGTAACTTTGAAGTGATAGACACCAGCATATTATAGAGTATTCGCTCTTTCTCAAACGGGTAGGTACTCTCTAGCACCACCGTGATATGGCTGTGTGATATCAGTGATAGCCCATTTTTTATCAGGTATTCAGATTTTCCAAATAAAGTCAAAATGCTGGATTTTTTTTTATTGATCAATTTAATAGCGTTCTTGGGATATAGTTTAAGTGTCATAAAGAACACCTATTTAAAGTGTGTCATTTAGTGGTTTTTAGTGTACCTGCAAAGTTGTGCAATTGTCACTGTAATCTAATTTTAGAACATTTATATTTCTAAAAAGAAACTCTGTAGTCCTTAACAATCACTCCCCACTTTCCTCCTCCAGCTCTAGGCAACCACTAATCTCTGTCTTTAGGTTTGCATATTCTTCACATCTTATATAAATGGGATTATATAATATGTGATCTTTTGCCACTGGCATTTTTTATTTAGCATAAGGGTTTGGGATTCATCCGTGTTCTATCAGTAAATTTGTTAACTTTTTATGGTAACAAATTTAAATAAAAACATAACAATACTGTTCAGGCCAAGCAATGTGTCTGAACTGAAGGTGGTCCTGAGCCTCCTACTTTAAACTATAGAATAAATTATTACCGTTCTCTGTTACTTTTAACATGAATCTTTTTTTCCCTAAGTCATTTTGATACCCTCTTACTGTTAGCTAAATGAAACTTCAGTGGTATCTTGAGTTTGCATTTTGGGTTGTTATTTTCCTCCTGATGTGATTTTTTTTTTTTTTTTTTTTGGAATAAGAAGACAATGCACGTAATGAGTAGTAGCTACAGAGACTACTTACAATGTTGGAAAGAGCTTCTAACAGAATATACGTGATGGAGTATTAAATATTCAAAGGAACAAATCTCAATTTAAAAATATTTCTTAGCCTGATTGCTAATTGTTCATGTAGTTTAAGGGTATTTTTCTTCTGTAAGAATATTTATCTCTAATTTTATAATTACAGAGGGAGAATAGGATTGATACACAGAATTGTGTTCATGTTTCATTGCATGAATATTTGAAATTTAGGGAGTTTAGCATATTACTCCAAAGCAGAGCACTCTTGAAGTACTCTGTTTCAGCTGATCCCCATCATTTCAAGAGATTTAACATAACATTTATAAAGTGCTATGCAGAGGCTCTTACACCCATATAAGGCAATTCAAGAAGTTGTAAAATATAAATTTAATCCTAAACTTGATATGCATGTGATTTGGTTATTTTGATAATTGGGGGGGTCAGGCTTATAGGATATTTAAAGATTCAAGATTAAGAAAACCAGTAGAAGAGAGTGCTCTTAATTGATTTTAGACTATTTAATTTAATATAAAAATAGCTTATTAAAAGATGTAAGATTTTTCATTTGTTTTATCTTTTCCAGTTTTTAAATAAAAGCATTTATTCAATAATTATAAAACAAGTAAGAAAGATCTGAATTACCACACCAAAATGCAAGATTTTTTTAAAACAAGTAACTCATTGGAAATTAGGGAAACTATAGCAAAAGGAAAATGTAGGATGTTTAATTCCTTATGAAATACAAAGTGTTATAGAATAGTATAAAAATTATATATTGAGGATATTAATTATATAAATAGTATAGGACTATGTTTTTTAATAAATTCAGGTGATTCAGAAATAGAGGAAAAATCAAAAAGAACGCTTCATCCCACTCATCTTAAGAAGTATTAGATGTTTTAAAAAGTGACTACAGAATTGTGGGTTATTTTTTCATAAACAAAAAAGGAATAATACAGATGTCTACAAGTGTCCCTCTTCCTCACTACCTCTTCTCTCCCTCATTCTTTGCCTGGACATACAAGTAGGGAGTTTTTAAGGCTTCAACGTAGAACCTTGCAATTAAAACACAAAAATAATGAAAGCTTGAATATACTGTATGTATTTCACCAACAGTGATAATACATCCAACAACGTTTTAAGAAATGCTTACATTGTACAGACTTTTGTGAAAGACTTCTTAAACTGTTCTTTTTCAAACAATGTTTTCTCGTTCTGTCAGTTGATTGAATCAACAAGCACTATGGATGGAGCAATTGCTGCTGCCTTGCTGATGTTTGGTGATGCAGGTATGCCTGGCTTAGTTTCCACCCATGTGTATTTATTAGCTTTATAGTAATAAATATCTTCACATTTTTAATACTGCTCTACAATTTACCAGGCACATTCATGAATTCTTACAGGATCCTTACGAGTTACTAATAGCTTCAGTTTTTTTAAATAAAGAAACTGAAGCTTAAGAAGGTTAAGTGACTTACCTGAGGTCATACAGCTATTTGGGAACCACATTTTCTAGGTTGTTTTTTTTTTTTTTTTTTTCCCTAGGGAGGGGGCAGGTTTTCATTGGTAATTTTGCTTGTTTTCTACAGATCAAATCTCGTAACAGTGAAGTTTTGGAAGGTATATTTTCTTTCTTTCTTAAGTGTCCTTTCTAATTGCATTGTGGTTTTATTTACAGGTCTACAAATCTGAGTCAGTAGGAACATAATGTCTTGTGGAAAGTCCTAGCTGGTAATCAGCATTCCTTCATTTAGTAAATATTTATGCTATGTTCCAGGCTTGGGATACAAAAATAAATGCATTTCAAGGAGCTTGCAATATAAAAGCACCTCCAATATTCTTTTGGCAAATACTGTATTTTTCCCCCTAACTTGTATATACCAAACAAGTAAAAATAACCTATAATCCCAATACCAAAAAAGCATTTAAGTAATGAAGGCAAACCCACACTCCCATTGGCCACCCTTGAATTTGCTTTGTATCATTTTCAGCTTTTCCTGTTTGTACCCACCACTACTGTACGACACACACATACACACACACACACACGTACACGTGCGTGTGTCCGTTAAACTAGGAAATGTAATAATAGTATCGGTTTGCATTAAAAAAAAAATAATTTGATAATTTTTCATGGATAACTCGTCAGAACAATCAGATTTATCCATCTTTTAAATATGGTCCATAACATTCTTCTGTAACTGCCTGTATGATTGGTTTATTAATTATTTCTCTGTTAATTAGCATTTATATTTTTATTATTTTATTATAGTGCTAAAGTAAATAGTCTTATAAGGAAATATTTATGTTATTATTTCTATAGGCTAAATTTCAAAATGGGATGCTGAATCAAAGAATATACACATTTAAAAGTTTAATATGTACTTCCATGTTACTTTCTTGAAGGTTGTGCTAATTTATTTTTTCATTAACATTGTGTGAATAAGTGCCCATTCCCCTAAGTGGATCTTTTTGGCTTTTTAATATTTGTGAAACTTTAAAATATATATGCAAAAATAGAAGATGGCATAGTGTGTTCCCATGGGGCTGTCATCCCTCTTCAGCAAGTAGATTTTGTTGGAGTGCATTCCAAAGATGATAGTTGTTTCCTCCATATGAAATATTTTAATTCTTTCATTTTCTTCAATGTGAGTAAGGGAATAGTATTGTGTTATGTGGGTGCTACCTGTGCAGAATGTTAAGATTCTTCCTTTTCTTGCACTTACTAGCTGTGTGACCTTGGGCGGTGTTGCCTAACTCTTCTGTGTCTCTGTTTCCTTATGAGCAAAATAGTGTAATAATAGTACCGGTGTCATAGGTTGTTGTGAAGAAATGATAATGTAAATTTCTTACTGTAATGTGTGGCACATAAGTATATAGTAAGTGTTAGCAGTTGTTTGTTCCCAGGGGCCATCTGGTAGAAAATGGTACATACAGGAGAAGGTTGATATCTCCCTCGTTAACCATAGCCCTAGCACTTACTGGAAAAATTCCTGAAAAATGGTAGACTCAATGAACATTTCTTGAGTTGCAAAAGGTTTGGAAAATTTTACATATTCTTTCTTGTTCTTATAATACCTCAGTAGTCCGTAATCTTTCCAAATTTGTAGAAACATTTTATTCCACGATAGAGTCTAATCTTTTTTCTCTCGAGCAACTTTTATCATTCAACTTATTTATTAATTTAACAGATATTTGTTGCGCACCTACTGCTAGATGCCAGATGCTGCGTTAGGCATTGAGGATACGTATGGAAACAAAATGGACAAAATCTTTGCCTTTATGAAGTATAATCCTCATTAAATGTGAACTTCCTTTGAGTTTTTTTCTTCTCATTCTTGCACTATACATTGATATTTTCTTTCTTAAAAAGTATTTTCAAGAGGAAAGTTATAAGGAAAGAATAAATCAGGGCCTTCTTGGTTTTGAAGTAAACTTCCATGCTTCATCGTAGAATGGAACGGACAGTCGTATCGGCTATCTTCATCTTTAGTACATTACGCTTCTGAGGTGTATAGAATGGCAGCTTTGCCTCACCAACAGAAGATAGCCCTTCGATTTACGGTATCAACAGGAAACTGTTTTGGATGTATTAGGACAGTTTTCCCCAAAAAAGGCCTTTTTAAACACATGTGAGAGATTTTGGACAGTTCTGTGCCTCATGATAAAGGATGTTGGTTTTAGCACAAATTATAATCTTATAGGTAATAGCTCCCATATTAAACAGTAAGGGTACCTTTTATGCATTGCTTTCTGAAAGTTTTCATTTATGAACACTGGGTTACAAAAGTTTTTATCCTATTTTAAAAAGTAAAAATGTGAATTTATTGATGTTGTCCAGAATATATCTACCTGTTTCTTCTTCTCTGTGTTTATATAAAAATAAGCAAAACATTCTTAATGTGATTGTGATCCTATTATATTTGTTGCTTTGTAAGCTTTTCATTAATTAGAGACATCTTTCCATGTTTATTTTTAAAAAGTCTACCTAATTTATAACAGTGGCATTTATGGGTATATTCTAATTTGTTTAATATCTTGGGCATTTAGACAGTTTGGGAAAATTCTTGTGTGTATACTTGAGCACACATTTCCATCAGTTTGTGGAGTAAATTCCTAGAGAAGGAATTGTTGGACTAAAAGATACGCATATCTAGAATTCTGAAGTGTGTTACTTCGATTGGAAAGGCTAGAGCAATGCATAATGTTTAAAAGTGCCTTTTTGCCCGTGGACTGCTAGGGTCTATTTACTGTTTATTAACAGATACAAAATAATGGTATTTTTAAATTTTACTTGTTTTTAATTATTAAGAAAATTGAACATCTTTTCATTTTTTTTCTGTTAAACTGCCAATATGTGTTCTTTTTTTATAGTTTCATGTTTTATTTTTCATTGTTAAATACTGAATTTAGATGAAATTTCTTTTCATGTGGGGTATAAGGAATAATTTTAACTGTTTTTTGTTTTTTGTTTTGTTTTTTCTGAAATTGATGGTGAGTGCTCCCAATAAAAGATGAGACCTTATGAAACACAATTTGGAAGTGATATTTAGTATAGAATATTAACTTATTTTATTTAGATATATGCAAAAACTTTTTTTATTGAAATATAGTTAACACACCCTGTTACATTAGTTTCAGGTGTACAACAAAGTGATTCGACAACTATATTCTATACTCACCACAAGCGAGTACATGTCACCACAGCACAGGGAATATAGTCAATAATAGTGTTGTATGGTGACAGATGGTAGCTGCACTTGGGGTGAGCATAGCATAACATATAGATAAACATAAAGTGTTTAATTACAGAGAAGATATAGATGTAGATAACAGTGTTGTGTACTGTTATGTAACATTTTTGTACTCAAATTTTATATTTGCATTTTCTCCCACATTTATTTGCAAATTTTTTTGCCTGTAGCCTTTTTAACTATGTGTAAATATTTGGTGTCATAATACTACTAACAAAAAGTAAAGCTGTATAAGCAGATATTTAAGGTTGAAGGATCCTTTATTGACAAAACAAAGCTCTTAACTCTTTCAGGAAAGAAATATATCTAGGTGACCTGGCGTAAATCATCTGGTTTCATTGAAGCTTTTTTTTCAGACTTAGAATATGACTAACAGTGCTTACCCTACCCTACCCCAACAAATATAATTGTGATGATCCCTTTTCAAAGTGGATGCTGGGAATTACTTGGTTTTTGGAGACTGCACATTTACTCTGTGAAATATAATTAGAAGACAAAAATTTAAGCATTCCCACTTACATGGAAATTATACTTTAAAATGTTGGTAACATTTACTTCTTTTGTTATAACCATATTACAAAATTTTCAGACTTACAACTTAAAAGCTGTCATGTTTGTATTTAGTTTGAATATTGTGCTTCTACAAGTTTTATTTCTGACAGCATAATTAGGATACTGGTGTAATTAATACTGCACTTTTGTAAACTGTAACAGATGCCTTCATGTTAGCAGTATGTCTAAAGAATTGGCTCTCTGAAAGTAAAAGTATATAAGAAATAGATAAATGTCTTCAAACTACAAATATGTAATATAGCTTCCTTTTTTTTTTTTTTTTTTTAAGATTTTATTTTTAAGTAATCTCTACACCCAACGTGGAGCTTGAACTCACAACCCCGAGATCAAGAGTTACATGTTCTACCAACTGAGCCAGCCAGGCACCCCTGTAATATAGCTTCTTTAAGATCATGTAGTTTGAGTTTTTCTTTCAGTTATGACAGAATATGTAAATTTTCTATCACTGTTATAGTCTCTGTTACACTCTTCGTTTCTAGGTTAAGAGCATTAATCGCTTGAGCTATCTATGTTTCACTTCCTCCTCATTTATTAAATGAGACTATTACCTACCTTGTAAGTTTATTGTGGAAAATAAATGAAACAACAGTTTATAAAAGCCCTTTGCAAAGCCTGGTACATAGTAAACTATTATTGGTATCAGTGATGCTATTCAATAAGCTAGACAGATAGGGCTAAACTTTTTTTCACTGCTAAACACTCAGTCACTGAGGAGAACCCTTTCCTTTCAGTATTGCTCTGTAGAATGACCATTCAGTTTAGCGATGTTTGTTGTTACTAAATAATGTGATGGTTTACAAATAACATGATAAGAGTCTCTGTTTACTTTTCCTTTAATTCAGTTGACATTTATTGAGTATACATGAAATGTAGAAGAAATAACATTGGGCCTGATGTCAAGAGAACGATCTGCACGTGTTCATTATAATAACTTTTTTACCTTTGTTTTACATTAATGATTCTTACAATACTTGTGCAAACTTTGATCGTTCATCTCCGTTTTAGAAGGTGGTGGACCCAGGAAAAGAAAATTATCTTCTTCTTCAGAGCCATATGAGGAAGATGAGTTTAATGATGATCAGTCTATAAAAAAGAAAAGACTGGATCACGTAAGTTACCTTTGAATTGAAATACCAAAATCAGCTGTTAGACACAGAATGTGTTGAATCTGTGGATATCAGATCTAAATGCATCTAAATGAATTAGACTTCTCTCTCACAACCAAATCAAACTGGGTTTGCATTTCCTTTAGGACTGTTTTGCTTTCTTTTTAATTTATCCAGTATAATTGCTTATCTCTGAGTTATAAAATTAATTATTAAAAATATTCTAGGGGTGCCTGGATGGCTCACTGGGTCCGACTTCAGCTTGGGTCATGATCTCGCAGTCTGTGATTTCAAGCCCTGCATTGGGCTCGGTGCTAACAGCTCGGAGCCTGGAGCCTGTTTCAGATTCTGTGTCTCCCTCCCTCTCTGCCCCTCCCCCACTCACATTCTGTCTGTTGAAAATGAATAAATGTTAAAATTTTTTTTTTTTAAATATTCTAGTGGCATGATAAAGTAACTTTGGGGAGAAATATACTGTTGTGGTTTTTTTTCCAAATATTTATTTTGTGAGAGAAAGAGAGTGTGAGCAGGAGATGGGTGGGGGCAGGGGTGGGGCGCGGAGAGAGAATCCCAAGCAGGCTCTGCTGTTAGTGCAGAGCCTGACATGGTGCTTGAACTCACAAGCCCTGTGATCATGACCTGAGCCAAAACCAAGAGTTGGACTCTTAACCAACTGAGCCTCCCAGGCACTCTGAAAATAGACTTTTAATATATGGTTGAACCAGCACCATTTCCTCCTCCCCAGTGTGACAACTAATTATAATTCTTCCAGATGACCTCTTTGATAACTTAAAACTGCTTATCTAAAAATAATTATGGTTATGCTTTTATTAGGTTACTCTATATTTTTCCATTAACTTTTGCTTTAAGAATAGGACTACTGAGGCCTCCCAGTGAAACCAGACATAGTCCTCCCTGTCTGCATTCAAGACAACACAGTTTCTTTTTGGTAATCAAAATCCATCACCCCCGACCAGTATAGTAACTTGTTTTATTTTGTCTTTTTACCTGTGACTTAATGGTGTAAGAAGCCCAAAGTAGCAAGGTAGCAATCTCTACCCTAATTTAATGGGATAATTGTTATGTCCCTCCACGGAAGCATTCTTTTCTTGCGAACTAATACTGATGGGAAGTTAAAAATTCTGTGATTGGGTTTTAGGTATGGGCAGTAGCTGTAGTATAAGAGACTAGGCCTACATTTTAGTTTACAAATCTATATATAACGGTTATGGGGGAAACAGCATCAAATTGATTGGTGATTCAGAGCATTTACTTTGCTTGTACATCCTGTTGAACAACACATTGGTCTTCGGCGTTCTCTATAAGTTCACACTCTATAAGCGATACCACTGTTCTGTGGTAGGTTTTGAGGCATGTGGTGAAATCACTAGACAAATTCATTGATGCACTTTTCTTAGTGACCTGGTCAGGAACACTGTGGTATCATCAGTGTACTGTGTGAATTAGGTTTATTTTTTATTTATTTATTTAAAAAGTTTTTTTTTTTAATGTTTATTTTTGAGAGAAAGAGACAGAGCATGAGCGGGGGAGGAACAGAGAGAGAGGGAGACACAGAGTCCGAAGTGAGCTCCAGGCTCCGAGCTGTCAGCATAGAGCCTAACTGAGAGCTTGAACTCTTGAACTGCGAGATCATGACCTGAGCCAAAGTCAGACACTTAACCAGCTGAGCTACCCAGGCGCCCCTCAGTTAGGTTTTCTGTATATCTATGTATATGTTAGTTGCTTATGGGTTCCATAACACAGCAGCACAAACTGGGTGGCTTAACCAACTGAAATGTATTGTCTCACAGTTCTGGAAGCTAGTGTGTCAGAAGGGTTGATTTTCTTCTGAAGGCTTTCCATTTCTTTTTGTTCCTGATGGTACGCTGGAACTTTACCATTCCTTGGCTTGTAGATCCTTGCCTTCATTGTCACATTGCATGTTCTTTGTTGACATGTCTATCTGTAAATTTCCCCTTTTTTGTAAGGATACCAATTGGTAGATAGGGTTCACCCTAATTTTAACTTCATTATGTCAGTAAAGACCCTATCTCCAAATAAACACATTCTGAGGTGCTAGGGTGTTATTTATCACATGAATTTTGGAGGGACACAGTTCAACCCACAACTATATTGCCAGAAGCAGGTAGATAGGAAAGGCATCTTAGAGTAGATTTCTGTTACTGTCCTTTCCATGATGAAAGGGGTCCAGTGTAATCAACTTGCCTCCAGACAATTGACTGACTCTCCCAAAGAATGGTGCTATTGTCGGAACTCCTTGTTGGCCTGTGCTCTTGGCAGGTTAAATATTTGTTGGTAACAGTAATCAGATAAATCTTGGTGTGGGACCGTCTTGTTGATCTGTATACACAGCCTCTATTCCTGTTTCCATGGCCATTTGTTTATAGACCTAGTGATCAAGCATTCAAGTGGCTGTGTTGTTATTGGTGTTCACAAAATTGATCATGTTGTCTTCCTCATTATTCAAAATTTCCTCTATAGTAGATGCACTTTGATGAACACTCCTAAGGAAAACTGTTGCTCTTGCATTCTGTTCTCAGAAAAACTCCTGAGAAGTTCAACGGTGCACCTCTTTCCCAGACTTCTGGTCACCAGTCTTCTATTCTTATTCTCTTCCTTAGCTCCTGTCCATCATATATCATAGCTCTCTACCCCTGGCCACCTCTTTTTATACAAAGTGGATGGTAAGATGTACTGCCCAAACCTTTCTTAAATGAGGCTAAATCATTTAACCTCAGTTGTTTGTTTACTTCACTTTGGGCTTCTTCTAATGGTATGTGAACTCTTTGAAAACCAAGTTCAAGATTTTCCCCTCACTTTATCTGATTGTAAAGAATTCCCCAAATGCCATAAATCCTGTCTGAAGGAGGGGCAGAGTAAAGCAGAAGTAGGTACCGTGGGAGCCTGGGACAGCTGCAGAGGCAGCTTATCTGTTCCTCCTGAGCCTGCTCAAGTTCAGTTTCAAATCTCCCATTTTCACTTAATGATGAGTTGCTGCTCTTCATACTCAGTTTTAAGGTTGGTGGGTCAGATAACCAGATCACATAACAACTCGAGTCTCATGGTCACTTGATGTGCCATGATCAACCATTCTGTTCCTATCAGGACTCCCTTTCAAGCCAACGATTTTTTCACAAAAAGACATCAGTCCCTTCTGCTTTTATTAAATCTTTTTTTTTTTTTAATGGTTATTTATTTATTTGAGAGAGAGACAGGCAGACAGACAGCATGAGCAGGGGAGGGACAGAGACAAAGGGAGACACAGAATCTGAAACAGGCTTCAGGCTCTGAGGTGTCAGCACAGAGCCAGACACCGGGCTTTAACTCACAAACCATGACATGACCTGAGCTGAAGTCGGACGCTTAACTGAGACACCCACGTGCCCCAAGTCCCTTCTGCTTTTAAAATGTGAATTTGTGCCAGTGCAGTAAATACGTTAAACAGCAATTTTAGTATAACCTAAATTTTATGTTATTTATGTGCAGTGTTGTTCGTGAGAAGTACTAGGTGAACACAGAACACTGCATCCAGCTGCACTGAGCCACATAGATTACATAAAATGCACACACCCCAGACATGTACTGGCTGCCTCATTTCACCATGCTTATTTTCCCACAAGGCTGTGTTTTGCTATTCTTTCACATTGGTGAACTTTTCTATTAGAAAAACACCCATTCAACATCCCAAACATATTAAGCAATTTCATTAAAAAATATCAGGTAGTACATATAAGAAGGTTTAAGTATTGAGGAAAAGCTTGAAATAAATGTTTGGGAAGGAATGAGAACATGTGCTGTATCCTGAGCCACAGGCATAAAGGAATCCACATTGTGGAGCATCAGAGACAGTGCCCCAAAATATTATGGCTGGACTGTCCTCAAATATTGGGAAATCATAAAGAAAGGCGTAAAGAAATAGAAGAAAAGGAAAGATTGTTGAGCATCTGAATTAAAGACAAAAGTGAAAAAAGTCAGGAACAACCATTTCCGTATAGATCTTTTTTTTTTAAGAAAATAAGTGTGTACTGTGGAAGTAGCTTCTTTTGGTGCCCGTAGTGGTTGCTTTAGTAGCTGCAAATAGTGCTACAAATTCCTAAGCCATCGGGTGTCACACAAAGCCATGAGTGCAGATGGGAAAGCTGCAAAAGAATTTTTCAGCTGTAATACAGAAGTAAACCGAAGAAAGCAACTATACATTGAATTAAACTCAAATTTCACGAAACAGATATTTGTTATGAATGCATGCCTCACAGATCCCAAATCTGAAAAACGGAAAACAGGAATTAAGATTTTGAAACATAGCATTACTGTGATATTCACTACTAGTGCCAGATAGAGACTCGGAGCTGAAACCAGCAGTAGTTTATCACTGGCCAAACTACGCTATGCCTTTTAAAAGAAGTAAGTCAGTCTTAGAGTTCACTACTGGTACAGGGAAAATGGGTGGAGTGCCCAAATCTGCAGTGATACTTTTACTTAATTCTCTGTTGTAAGAGGATTTTTGCAAAAACAAAAACAAAAAGACTTAAAACCTCTTCTAGTGCATCAAGCCTCTCTCTCTACAAAAACTGAACTCAGCCCCGTTTTTTTCCTTCTTTTTCCTCAAAACACCACCTGAGATAGCCTTGTGATAAATTTATGATTACAGCATTTATGGCTTATTGTTTAAAGTGAGTATTTAAGACACTAATTGCTGTTATTGAAAGTGAGAATGCAGATTTGGTTATAGAATTTTGGAATAGATTTAACATCAGAATTTCATTAGTACCATTGTAAAAACCTGGAGTGATAAGAGCATTTGTATTATGTGTGGTGGAAAACTCTCCTTACCTTGATTTGCAATTTTGAAAGATTTGATTCTTACAGAGAAATTTTTAAAACTCAGAAAAAGGTGTGTTGATTGAGGAAAGAAGGTTGGATTTGAGAAAGTAAAAAGTGGAGATGTTGAAGAGATAGGGTCCCGCTGATGATCTAGCCACAGAACTCTTGTAGTAATTTGCTCCTGATAGCCATGTGGATACAGAACGTAATCATGATAATGCTGGTGAAGACTAAAAGGCTATACCATGACAGCTTAACACATCAGGTTGTCAGATGCTTTAAGTGTTACTGAAAACAGTTGTGCTGGTTTGAAGATACTGGTTTTAGTACTGAATACAGTAAGAGTCCTAGCATCCAGTTGCATTTAGAACCTTACAGACAGCATTAGTATGAGAGGAGGAGGCTAGCAAAGGAGCAGAAATGTATTTGTTTTATAATTTATCATTTATATTTTCAGCCAGTATAGCAGAGATAACACAAGGACAGTGAGCCGTGCTGTTCCATAGCTGGCGTTAAGAAATTTGTTCATTTTCAGATAACCTTTTTTCTACCGCTTCACAGTAACTCACAAGCAGTCCTTCCAGTGCTAATACTCCCAGGCAAGCTTCAGTTTACATTTATTGTGGTATTTATGCATTTCTTAGCCATTTAATGTGTGTGAAATTGTGCTATCCTGTTTCAAGGATCCTTCCTCTTTTTTTAATGTGTCACTGATGAAGTTTTTGAATGTTGTGCCTCTAACATGATTTTTCTGAAACACTAATTTTTTATTTTCCTGATTTTGCACAGTGCAGTAATTTTGGAAATGGCATATATTATATTGATTTTCTTGTGATTGGGGCTTTTAGAGACTTCCTACAGCATCCTTATTAGCCACAGATTCTTTGAGAATCATTGCATCTACTTGGTCGTGACGCCCAAGTGACAGAGCACCTTGTAGTGTATCCTGGACCTCCTACAGAACCTTCTCAATCTTGGCCTCATTCATAACTGACAATGTTAAGAGAGCTAGTTCATAAACAGATTAAGCAAAGAGGCCGATCCCGACCGATTGTTCTGCTCCTTTTTAGAGTTAGACAATATGTACCTTTTCTGTTTCCTTTTTTTTTTTTTCTGAACGGCATTCGCAGCATGCCCCAGATTAGACGCCCCCATAAAATTCATGAAAGTGGTGTGGTGGTTCCCAGAATTGGGGGGGAGGGGGCGGTTATTTCCTATTCTTTGGCCTGCATGTGTCTTCCTGAGGTACCCATGCTTCCTGCTTACGAAGTCCAGTTAGTGATGTCTTCAGTGTAGGTGATTAAAGTGATATTCTGTGGACCGTGCAAAACCATCAGTCCTAGAGTACTATATTATGAAAGAGCAGGAGACCCCTGAAGACTGTGAAGGTATATCTATCCCTGACCCTTCCCAGATGAAAACAAATTGCTTTTGCTTGTCCTTTCTAATTGGGATGGGGCAGTGGGTGAAGAAGCATGATAGATTTTAACTGCACGGTTATACTGATTTGCTCCATTAAAAATACCATATCTGGTATAGTAACTGCTACAATTGGGGTTATCACCTCTATGTTTATGATAACTAAAATAATTCTCCAAAACCCATCACCCAGCTTTTGTATAAGCCAAGGAGCCACAGTACATTGGGATGGGATGGTGATACCAGTTTCTGCAGTTCCTTCAGTAACATGGTATTGCTGCTGTGGCTGATTCTACTTGTACTTCTCTTCCTCTTTCTTCTTCTTCCATTTACCCCTCCTCAGTTTTAGGGACTTGAATTTGTCTCTTTCCTGTGAGAATGGCCCTTACTCTCTGGGCCAAGGAGCTAACATGAGATTACTGCCAGTCCTAAATATGCCTGTTCCAACTCTCTATTCTGGAACAGGAAAAATAACCACAGGATTAACTCATAACCCTATAGCCCACTGAGACAGATTTAGGCCCAAACTCTTTGTGTCACTGGTGTAACCACTGGACTACATAGGTATATGTCCCTGCCGTGTGGAACTTTGTCACATTTCTGTGTGCAAGAGAGGTATCACTCACAATTTTTAGTATTTGTACTTTGGGTAGTGAAAAAAAAACCTAACAATTGTTGGATAAGAAAGGAGGTAAAAGAAAGCATGAGACTGTGTTTTTCTAGATCTTGTTTGTGTAGCATGTGGTACAGTTCTAAGCAGAGTTAGGTAAATGATTTTTGATTGACTAAAATATAAGACTTTTCCTAAGCATGACCCCAAGAATCTTTTTTTTTTTGCTTAAATGTGGAATTTTAACCATTTTTTTAAGTGAAGTTAAGTGACAAAAGAAGAAAGTGATTATATGAGTAACACTAATTATTCCCAGATTAATGTTTTGGTTTCACATAAGTTTCTATCATTGTGTTACTTTTATATTGTGGCTGAACAATTAATATTTGAGCCATTCTGTAAATCAACACTGAAGTAAAAGTAACTTTTTTCTCTCAGTATTTGAAATTTGTAGGGAGGTATAAAATTGTGAGCATAGCTGAGATATTTGAGTCATTTTCTTTTACTTGCCATTAGGTTGGAGAGACTTCAGTATACCTGAATTATTTAGAGTAATTTGAGGAACATTCTAGTCTTTTAGCAGATTTATTTCGAATACTGTATGAAGTGTGAGTTACTGGATATGCAGTCAGGGTCTTGCATTTTGTGATCTTAAAGCAGCAATATTCTTTACCCTTAAAGATATAAATTTGTCAGTTTTCACAAGAACAGAAAGAAACATTTTTGGATTCTTAACTGAATGTGGTAAGTTCCAAATCAAGTCAAAATATAAACGTAATTGTCTTAAGACTTAACGTTATAGGTGATCTCCTTAATTGTTTTTTTCTCCCCCATTAGGGAGAAGAATCAAATGAGTCTGCAGAATCTAGCAGTAATTGGGAAAAACAAGAAAGTATTGTATTGAAATTGCAAAAGGAATTTCCCAATTTTGATAAACAGGTGGGTAGTCATGAAAAGATTTAATCAGTGTGTATTAAATGTTTGAAACAAAATAGTGTTTGCAATCAGCTGTGTAAAATCTCAAGATGCATTTTACATTTTTCTAATTAAATACTCTTTTTTATCAGTATTATAAAATACTTTTATACTACTTGTTAATTCCTCACATTGTTAACTGTATCAGCATAACAGCCATAATAATAACAAACATAACCGTAACAGTTGTAACTCCTGTATGAAATGTGAATATTTAGAAAACCAAGTTAGCTGTTCGCTTTTTTCATATTCTTGTCCTTTAAATTTCTCATTAAGAATTTTAAAGGGGTGGCTGAGTGGCTCAGTCGGGTAAGCATGTGACTCTTGATCTCTGCACAGTTTGGTGAGTTTGAGGCCCATGTCAGGCTCTGCACTGACAGTGGGGAGCCTGCTTGAGAGTGTCTCCCTCCCTCTCTCTGCCCATCCCCTGCTCGCTTGCTCACTCTCTCTCTCTCTCTCTCAAAAAACAAAGAAACTTAAAAAAAAAAAAAAAAGAATTTTAAAGTGTCGGGGCATCTGGCTGGCTCAGTCAGAAGTAGGTCCGACTCCTGATCTCAGGGTCATAGATTTGAGCCTCACTCTTGGTGTAGAGATTACTAAAAAAATAAATAAATAAACTTAAAAAAAAAAAGAAATTTACTTATTTTGTTTTAATTTCTATTTTTTTTAGAGAAAGAGAGAGCACACATGTGTGAGTGGTGAGCCAGGGAGAAGAGGGGCAGCGGGAAGGAAAGAGAGAATCTTAGGCATGCTCCACACTCGTTACAGAGCCCGATGCAGGGCTGTATCCCACCATCCTGGGATCGTGACCTGAGCCACAATCAAGAGTCACTTGCTCAGCTCAACTGACTAAACTACTGAGACATCCCACCCCCAGAAAAGAATTTTAAAGTGTAATATTACATCTTGGTACTTTAATATTCCATAAGCTTTGTTTTACTTGTTAAATAGTAAGAAGAATTTCAGAGCCAAGCATGCCACTGGTAAAAGTGCCTCTGTTTAATCACATAAATGTATGTGGAAGCACATTATTTGTTTAACATTTAGAATACATTTACACTTGCATTATTTTATTCAGGTATATGCACAGGTAGTATTTTGATGAGCTAAATGCAAAATCTTGTTCTGTTTGTTCTTTACATGTGTTGAAACTATATGTTTTGAAGTTGGCAGTTTGTAAAAGCCTAACTGCATGTTAAAGTTTGAGCAGATATTTTTGATCCTCAAGTTTTCAGAGCACTTCATAGGGAGAGGAGAAATGCAGAAAAAGTCAAACTGCTTTTCCTTTGAAGACTTACGTATTCACCCAAGTACATATACACAGAAAGTATCTGTAAAGCAGCATGAAAACAGGTGTGAAATAATCAGATATGACTTTTTAAGTGATTGACTTATTTTTAGAAGAGTATACAAGTTCTACAAGTTGCTATTTTAGATTTTTAACAAAAAGATCAATGACTTATTTCTAGGAACTAAGGGAAGTACTCAAGGAACATGAATGGATGTACACAGAAGCTTTAGAATCTTTAAAAGTGTTTGCAGAAGACCAAGGTAACTAGCTCCTTTGTCATAGAAAGCACATACTTCCCATTGTATTCTGTATTTTGGTGTATAAGAATATGGTAGACCTATGAGCTAATAAGCAGTGAATGGGATTGCAAAAGATACTGGAAATAATGATGTAAAAAGTTTTTAAATGAGTAGTTTCCATATGTTAATGGCACTATAAAATGAAATAGAAAATATTTTTTTCTGTTTAGCTAACTTTTTTTTTGAATAGGGCTACTTTTAAATTGCCATGTATTTTTGAGCATAAAAGAAACATCTTTTTAATATTTTAACATCTCTCAGGATGGATCGTATGATTGCTTGTGTTTTATAATCACTGAAATATAGGTGTCCTAGCCTGCCCTTACATGAATATCAAAAGTGCACCACTATCAGAAACCTAAAAGACGAATATCACTGGCATGGAAGAAAGTCCCTAAACCAGTATTGGAGCACTTTTAACTTTCAGAACCAAACAGTAGAGAAGTGGTGGACAAGAGTTGAATGTTTATTCGCATCCTTAAGCAATAATCAGTTAGATCAGCTCTTCATAATTTCAAAGCCAGTTTAAAAAGGCCAGTACAGTGGCATTGGGGTTTTTTGTTTTCATTTTTTAATGAAGTCTTCTAAGAAATACCCTAGTGTGGGTGCTCCTGATGGCACAGAGAATTGATAGTCTGCGGAAAGAAGGAAGCCACCAAATCACCAGTTCTGAGTCTGAAGAATGATTCAAAAGAGATAGATTGTGAATGTGGAGAATTTAAGGAATTCTTTATCCAATTTATTTTTCCTTTTTTTGACACATGCACCAGAATGAATGTATAATAATGTGTAAGTCTGAAAGTTCTTTGAGTCAGTAGAACAAACATCCTAAACAGTAAACTAACGTGTTATAGGCTAACTGGTAAGAGCTAACAGAACCTCTTCAATCACAGACATCTTAGAAATCTATGGAATACGATGGATAAATCAGCGAAAAAGTAGCAGTGCCTTTCAGTAATGATATATTTAAATAGGTGGAGATGGCAATGGAACATTAATATAATAGGAATGGTTTTAATTTAGGGTGAACATTGTTTTTGCTATACCCATCAGTGTTGGCATAGAGATGGGGCTGCTAAGTGACATTGGGGATATCTTGTGAATATGCAGCTACCATTTATATTCTCAGGACCTTTGTTAGGAAATGGGGGTTTATATTCGGTTTTTTAAAACTTACCACCTATTTTTTTAAACTAATTATTTCAGCTCATTGTACGACTTCAGATTCTACTTTAGTATTTCTGTTTAAAGTATATCAAGATTTAATAAATTATAGTTGAATTCTGTATTCAAAATGACAATATCATGTTTAGATATTTTTTTATCTTACTTGAAGGCTTGTATTTATATCTTTCTAATTTAATTATTTTTGTCTACCTATATAGATATGCAGTATGCTTCACAAAGTGAATTTCCAAATGGAAAAGAAGCTTCTTCAAGAAGTCAGAATTATCCTAAAAATTCAGCTAAAACAAAACTGAAACAGAAATGTTCCATGAAACCACAAAATGGTTTTAATAAGAAACGTAAAAAAAATGTATTTAATCCTAAGAGAGTTATTGAAGACTCTGAATATGATTCGGGTTCTGATGTCGGCAGCTCACTAGATGAGGACTACAGTAGTGGTGAAGAAGTGATGGAGGATGGCTATAAGGGTAAAATTCTTCACTTTCTTCAAGATGCTTCAATTGGTGAACTAACTTTGATTCCTCAGTGTTCTCAGAAAAAGGCTCAGAAGATAACTGAACTCCGGCCCTTTAATAGTTGGGAAGCTCTGGTAAGGCTACATTACTTTTTTTTCCCCTGTCTGTGTGTATGTGTGTGTGTGTATATATATGTGTGTGTGTGTGTGTGTTTAATTCACAGTACCGTTTATAGTCAAGGTGTCTTCAGCCCAGGGAAGCATAGATGGGTCGCCTCATCCTGTGTAGAGTCAAACATTACTTTCATTGTAAGCCAATAGTATTTCAAATAGTGTCATATGACCTAATTTTGAATGAATTAAGGGGTGATTTTCCTGAAAAAACCCAAGCTGATTGGCTGGGCATACTGTCACTCATTCTTTTGCATAGAAACTTGGTTCATTTCACTGCAGAAGAAGAAATTAGAGCTTACATTTAGGAAGGAGTCGTTTGCTAGCCTGTTCTGATCTGTTACTGCTGAGACTCCATGCAGAAAGCAAGAATGTGGCAGAAATTTTACTACAGCTACTTGAAGAGCAATAGCAACGTCCAGGGGAGCTCCATGATTCAAATACCAGCCTCAGTGTTTTATGCTTCACCTCAAAAGAAGCAATTGGTTATTTTCTTTTTCTTTTAAAAGTGACAGCTCAATCTAACATGTTTTTCTTGGTTAAACAACACGGCCATTTTATGGAGTGTAGCAGGCTGCAAGCGTTTTTTATTGGAAAGATAGTGTGTGAAGCCTAGAATTCAGGCGTTAGGTGAAGGGAAGGCATAAGCAACTGGTAAGTACACTTTGCATGATCATTTTATGGAATTTGATCTGTAAACAAATGTTATCCAAAATACCTGTATTTTGAGTTTTGTAAGTGTCAGCAGTCAGCAAATCTTACTCATACAGAGGAATAGAAGAACTCTGTCTTAAATTTTGCCTTGACTTTTGTGAGAATGGGGGCTTTTATATCATGAATTGTATATATAGGCCCTGCTGTGAAAACAGTGTGGATGGTTTTTTACAGCTTTAGAAGATCAGCTGGCTCTTGAAGCTTTATAAGTTTTAAGGAAGTTTCGTGCTCTATCTTTGGGAGGAAAGTTGCTTTTGTGATTAATTTTATACTTGTGACAAATCTGTAAGAGCTAAGTTCCCTTAGTGTCTTTAAAAGTGGCAGTGTGGGAGGGTCCCTGAACAGTGGTTCTAGAAAGCATTTTTTAAAAAGTTAAGATATTTGAAAAATAAAGAAACAATATTGCTAGTATTTCGTAGCTTAAAAAAATAAAATAAAGCCACTCGTTTTGCCTGCAGCCTTTGCTTTTCCAGAGAACATCTGTCAAAGCAGGCCCTTTCAAAACTTGTTCAGCGTTGCCTGAGTGATTATTTGTTGAAGTATTTGCTGAAGGGCTTTCTTGTTCTTCTTTTCTTCCTTTTCTTCTTTCTTTTAATCTTTAATGGTCTCCTGTGTTATTGCAGAGTCAGCTGCTTGGGCTTGTTGGGATTCTAATTTATTTCATAAGGAATGCAATTATCTGCAACCAGTGTATTTAGTAACTGTAACTACTTGCCCAAATATTTTACAGTTAAAGTAAATTATACCGGACTTATATGTGCCAGATGCTTTCAGAAATATTCAAGTTAACATGTAGAAAGCATATTTCCCCCACTAATTAATCGGCATAGTTTAAATTAGTCTCAACATGAATTTTTTGTAGATTATGCATTACCTTTTTAAACCCCCTGTTGCATCTTGCCTCCTCTCTAGAAATTGAATGCAAAGACGGTATTTAGTTGCTAGCCATTTAGCTAAATGTTGGTTATTTTATGTAACAGTTACAAAGTAAACCTGCTATTTCAGCAAAAACAGGACTTTGCTGTCCTGAAAAACGTAGGTAAATGAAGAGTTTTTGGAAATGAACAGTTAACATTGGCACATCCATGTATATGAGCTTTGAATTTTAATTTGCGTGGAACTTTTAAGCTTGTACTTTCAGTCATTTTAGAATTTTGAATGTGACTGATTTAGGGAGCAATTTTGTATCTTAAAATCATCAAAGATAAAGTTAATATTATGTACACGGTACTAAAAAGTTGTATATATGATTTACTACTTTATAGCATGTGAACTCTTAACATTATTGTTGAAGCTATTTAGTCTTAAGGATTGGGGAATTTGTGAGAAGTTTTAAGAGTCATTAGTATTTCATTTAAAAAGGCAAACTGAGCCAACAAATCAAGTACACATATGTTTTAATTATCATTTTTGTTAAAACAAGTCTACAACATTGGTAGATTAAATGTAATCATTACTGTTTCATTGCCTTATTAGAAAAACAATTTGTGAAAATTAGGTTAGCAGTGCCTTTTAAAACAAAATGTGGAAAGTACATCATTAGGACTTTCTTGTCAGAATTACGCTTTTTAAACATTAAATGTAAGATATTCTGGTCACCCTTATTTTTACATGAGAATTTGTTTAACAAAATAAGTGCACTGTTTACAAGGGTGTTTATGTTCGCAGCTTTATGCCTGTTTTCTTTGAACCAGAATTTATTGTTTGCCAGGTTTCTTTGTAAGTTTTCTGTTTTTCTGCTTTAGTAAAGGATGTGTTTATTGTAAGAATAGACTTTGGAAATACAGCAAGCCAATGTCAGTTTAAAACATGCTGTTAATGTGGTAAAATTGGTATTTTAATTGTCATATTTCACACATTTGATGGCATCAGTTCACCAACCACTTACTGAGTTTGTGTCTAGTCTTGTGCAGAGTATGGTGGGGACTGTTGTCTCTGATAATCTTATTATGTTTATGTTTTATACCTTAATCTGAATAGTAATGTGTGCTGACCAAAGGAAGATACCTGAGTAACTCATTCATGAATAACTCACCTTAAAACTTCACATATATATCTGTTCTTCCTTAACATTTAGGTCAGTGTAGATGCAGTTTTCCTTGATCGCTAACCATGCAACCCAGGTTTTAGTTCATGCCAAAACACTTCATGCTCATTGTACTGTTCTCAACTGCTGGTAACTTGGACCACAGGTTTTCTTTTCTGCTTTGTTTTCCCAGTGGTTATTATAAAATGTCTGCTTAAGTTTGTCACTTAAAGCATGGTAATGCCTGTTCCTTCCTTCCTTATAGGGTCATTTTCAATAAATTATGTTTAGGATGACTGTATTCCGGCTTTATTTTTATTTGCATAAGTTTGACAAACATTTATAAAATGTATTATAAATGCATTTTGAGTACTTTGTCAGCTGCTGCCAGGTATTTATAGCAGTGAATAAGATTAGGACTCTGTCCTCAAAAATGTTACTTCTTAGGTAGGGAGTTAAATCTGGCCTTAAACAATCCCTCCCTTCTTGTAGAAATTAAAAGATACTTGTATTGTAAGAGTGACACACTGTGGCAGGAGAGAGGTACTTCAGTATGTGGCTTTTTAAAAGAAAAATGTCCCCGAAGTGATACTTGAGTCTTTTAATCAAAGAGGTGGTAATCAGGGCCATATTGAGGTTCTTTTTTTTTTTTTTTTTTTTTTCCACATAATTATCCAGCAAGTAGGAATTGCTTTTCCCCCCTTTCTTCCACCTGAAAAAAATAGTTTCATCATATTTTTTGGAGGAATAATTTTTCTTTGTCTAAAACAATACCTGCAAGAACAAAGAAGGTCAGGTTAGCCAAAATTCTACCAAAGATGCCCACCACTTAAGGCTTTGTTGAGCATCTTATTTGTGCACCCATTTGTATATTTCATATTATGTAAATAGGACCATATTTTCTATGCTCATCAATAACTGTAGATTTACTAGTAGATCCTGCATTTACAGAGTCTCTGCATTTCTTAAAGCCTTTTGTGGTGAGGTATTTTGGTGAAGTATTTTATAGGATTATTAACATGCCGTTTGTCTTCAGGAAACAGTAATTTAACAGTAGAGTGTTCTTAGACATTTCCCTAAGTGCCAGCTCATCTCTCTCTCTCTTTCTCTTCATCTCTCCATCTCTCACTTTCTCTTCATCTCTCCATCTCTCTCTGTCTCTCTCTCTGTCTCTCTCTCTCTCTCTGTCTCTCACACACACACACACACACACCATTAATAAAGATATTATGGAATTACGTATTGAGATTTATTTAAGTTAATATAATTTTGAAGATCATTTTTTAGTATCTACATTATGACTTTGTAAATGCCTTTCTTAGCCATGTAGTATATTACATGATTACTTTTTTTTCCTTGCTTAGCATTTTGTTTTCTCTAGGTAATAGTGGTCTTGGTTTTACTTTGTCCAGTTTTCTCTATATTTATTATTTCAAACTTTCCCAGCTGTCTAAATTTCCCCTCAGTTTTAGACACTTCAGGTATTCCATTTGTATTTCATCTTCCTATAAAAAAAGTCTCATCTGGAATCTTAAGACCTGCTCTGGTTTAGACTGGTTGGATTATAGGCCCACTATTCAGCAGTGACCTTGGTATGTTATTTCCCTGACATCCAGAGGAATCCTTGTTGTCGCGTGTGTTGGATCTC
Source organism: Acinonyx jubatus (assembly GCF_027475565.1). NCBI lineage: Eukaryota > Metazoa > Chordata > Mammalia > Carnivora > Felidae > Acinonyx > Acinonyx jubatus. The sequence goes on along the minus strand of NC_069382.1, from coordinate 124,304,252 downwards.
TTCTTCCTGAATCTCATGCATGCCTCTTTATACTCTTGGTTTTGTGAGTACATACTAGGAGGGGGAATAATATAGTGGTGCTAGATCGCCTAGGTGGGGGATCTAGATCATACAGGTGGGGGAATAATATAGTGGTGCTAGATCGCCTGATTTTGAGTCCCAGTTGTGACATTTCTAATACTTATCTGACCTATAGCAAGTTCTTATTCTACATTTCTTCATTTGTAAGTTGGGTGTAATTATGGTACTGACCTTTGGGAAGTCTAAGGGTTAAATAAATGCCCATTCAACTGAATTCTGGTTCTTAGAAAATGTTAGCTGTAGAGATCCACAATATTTTGCTCTGGAAGTGTTGTATGTATTTCTAGTGAAATGCTAAGAAACTGTTGTTTTCTGCTTATCCTCCATATCAGTTATAGCCATATCAAATGCAATGTTTTTGGATCAAGAACAGTTTTTCTTTCTGTACTTTAAACTGCCTCGAGGCTTTTAAACAGATTTATGGCTGGTTACAGTACCCACAATATATTAAGATGACATTTTTTTCAGCCTCCCTTTGTGGTAATTTGACAAAGGTCTGTCCAATGGTATGTAAGCAGAAGTATACTATGACTTTTGGAAAGTGCCCTTATAGGATCCCTTCTTCCTGTTGACTGAGATGTCAGTATGATAGTAGGAACCCCACGTATTGAGGATATGAAGCAACAAAGTAGAAAAATCCTTGACTTGGGAACCATCATATTGGATCTGAAGTGTTTCCACAGGTCTTCGTTTACATGAGAGGGAAATAAACTTGTTGTATTTAAACGCTTAGTGTTTTGGATTTACCATTACTCATAACTGAACCAAATCCTGACAATTTCATCTTTCAGTGAAACCTTTTCCTTGAAAATCTGATGTTTTACATTCATGGACAACGTACATTACTGGATAGATTTAAATTCTAAACTGGCAACAATAATTTGGACCATCTCCGATGTTGGTTGGCTTAAATGGGAGGAGAGGTAGGAACAGTAGGAAGTCCCAAGGGAGGTAAATTTTGAAATTTTGACTTCAAAAGTAACCAAAATGTCAAGCTCATTTAAAAATCTCAGTAACCAATCAAACTGATGCAGCTTGAAGTAAGAGTTACCTTTTGCACTCTCTTCGATTCCCTCTACAAGAATTTCAAACATAAAAAATTAGAATAAGGTAGCAAAGCCCCATGTCCTCAGCAGCAGCTTCAGTTCCTGGCTGATATCTGATCTTGTTTCATCTATATCCTCATCCACTTTCTTCCATCTCATATTATTTTGAAGCAAATCTCAGAATTCATTTTATCCATAAAAATCTAAATATATATCTCAAAAATGATATTTTCCCTAAACAAAACTAACTACATTGTCACATCTAATAAAAATCATCAATAATTCCTTAATGTTAGGAAATATCCAAAAAGAAAATGTCTGCATTCAGTGTTCAAATTTTGTTTCTCATAAATGGTGTAAGTTTTTTTGTTAAGTAATTTTGAATTAGAATCCATTAAATAAGGTCTACCTGCTGAGATTGTTTGATATCAGTCTTTTTTTTTTTTTTTTTTTTTTTAATATTTATTTTTGGGAAAGCACAAGCAGAGAGAAGGGGACCAAGGGTCCAAAGTGGGCTCTGTGCTGACTGACTGAGCCACTCAGGACCCCATTGATATCAGTCTTTTAATTCTCTTTTAATCTGTAGGTCCCCCACCCATCTATCTTTCTTTCTTTTCCTATAATATCTTTGGTGAAGGAACTGGATCATTTTTTCTACAGTTTCCCAGTCTGGATTTTTCTCCTTCTGCTTCCCTGGTATAGTTTAACCAGATACAGTGTATATCTGGCTGTTTCTTTTTTGTAATGTTAGTTTATTTCTTCTCTAGATTCTGACGTAATTGAATTGATCTTCTTTGGGCCAATGTAGTTCTTTCTTATTTCTGGCCTTATTACTCTGGAAGAATTTTCTAGGTCCTAGATTATATTAGTCTCTCTGAGAAAAGTGCCCATGGAGTTTTGTACTTTCCCTCATAATACCAGTTATTACACTTAAAATTATTGGTTGCATATCTTTCCCAATGACTATAAACCACATGAAGATAGGGACTGTGTCTACATGCCAGGTACCTTCACCAGCTAAGCTAATATTTGCCAAAAAATTAGAGAGCAGTAAATGGTAGTTGTTTACAAAAAAAATGTTTTTTTAAACTTTTAAAAGGTCTTTTTTTTTTTTTTTTTTTTTTTAATTCGGGAGGTACTAATTGTAGTGAAAAGAAAACAGTATGGACTTTGGAATCTTATCGTACTGTGTGACCTTGGAAATTGTACCTTGGTTTATTCATCCAGAATTGGTGGATTGATCTGGAGTTATTGTGAGGATTTAATGAGTTAGTGAATAAAAGACATCTAGTAATTTCTAGACCATACAAGGCACACAATATATGTTCTTTATTTCCTGGTTATTCTTGTTCTCTCACAGACATACACATCATAAACATATACACTCACACACACCCACAAAAGACATGAGATTGGTTTTAGGCCTATAGTTTTGGGGTTCCTTTAAAAATATATTTCATTGGGGCATCTGGGTGGCTTAATCAGGTGAGTGACAGACACTTGGTTTGGCTAAGATCATGATCTGACAGTGGCAGGATCGGCCTGCATCAGGCTCCACGCTGAGCTTAGAGCCTGCTTTGGGATTCTCCCTCTCCCTCTTTCTCTGCCCCCTCCCTCTTGGTGTGCACATGCTTTCTCTCTCTCTCCAAATAAATAAACTTTAAAAAATAAAAATATATTCCTTTTTTGTTGTTGTTTTGTTTTTTTTTTTGAGAGAGAGTACATATACTCGCACAAGCAGTGGGGAGGGGCAGAGTGAGAATCTCAGCAGGCTCCATGTTGGGGCTCAATGCTGGGGCTCCATCCCACCAACATGAGAGCATGACCTGAGCTAAACCAAGAGTCCATGGCTCAACCTACTGAACCACCCCAATAAAATATATTTTAATTAAAAGTTCTTTTTTTTTTATTTGTTTAATGTTTTATTTATTTTTGAGAGAGAGACAGAGTGTGAGTGGGGGAGGGGCAGAGAGAGAGGGAGACACAGAATCCGAAGCAGGCTCCAGGCTCCAGGCTGTCAGCACAGAGCCGGACGTGGGGCCCGAACTCACCGAACGCACCCAACCGTAAGATCATGACCTGAGCCGAAATTAGATGCTTAACCCACTGAGCCACCCAGGTGCCCCTTAATTAGAAATTCTATTAGAACCTCCTTAAAATCTTCATGGCACTTACTCTAATATACCCTGCTGTTTATGTGTAAATCCTTTCCTTGGAAAGCACAAAATGGGAGATCATATTGTGATTATTAATATTGTCCATGTGAAAATGTAACGTAGTATGCAAATAACTTTGTATTTCACAGTGCCATTTTGTGAAGTGCTAAGTTGTTGTGTTTTTTAATCCTGCACTACAATAATAACATGGCTTCAGAATAGATTAGAAATTTTCTTTCCAACTTTTTCTATGTTAGATGTGAGAAGTGCATATTATAAACACATTGTAATTAAATTATAGTATATCTTGTATTTCTATTATTTTAGCTTTTCTGTGAACGTAAATATACTGTGATCACAGGAATTATTTAGAGTTGTTCATGTGATTCTTACTGTAAATAGGAATATGCTGAGAAAATAAGATGACATGAATCAAAATCATGTGCAGTTTTAACACGCAGCTTAACTCGAGTTTCCTTTATTCATTTCTGGATTGTGGGACATTTCTTTTTGTCCAGCCAGGTTGTTAGCTTTGTAGACAGCTGTGGGCTTTTTGCTATTCTTCACTAAAAATATTTTTTTATAATGTTCTTCAGGATATTCTTTTCAACTATCTACATAGGAAAATTCTAATTCCTTTACAGCTTTTACATGATGAAGTATTCAGTGTCTTCTTTAGAAAAAAATGCAAATACATTTTTGAAAGAAATTATTTGAGCTTTCACAGAAAGCCATTTATACAAGCATATATGTATTGAAATTGACTTTTTAAAAAAGTGTTACCGAATTACTGATTGGTCATGGTTAACTTTTGATTCATGCGATATTTTTCCAAGCAATAGTCTCAGTTTAGGAACAAAATTTAAGGGACAAATAATAGTTGGAGTTTTGAAAGCTCGAGGGGTGGTACTTTGATGATAGATAGGGAAAAGTATATTTTAGGAAGATTAATCATATAGTAATATGTCATAGGCAGGGAAAGTGATGAAAATGGGGCAAGATATCAGGTATGCAATTATACAATACTATTACTTTTGGTAATGAAGGCAAATCAGATTTTGAAAACAAAATTTGATAGGAGATGTTAAACATCACTTTAGAGTTTCTCCTATAAGAGAACAGCCACTAGGTTCAAAGTAATAACTAGCTTGAGATTGTGCATTTTGGGGGAGAAAGATATGTCTTATTTCAGCATGGTGAGTTGGAGGTGACAGTAGGATTTATCAAAGAGAAACATGGAAATTCAAATATAGACATGAAGAAAGAAACAGGTTCTCTTAGCACTTGATGAAGGTCATTAGTAAAATATTCAATGAACAAATTGTCTTTTCCTCGTAAAGAAAGAAATTGATACTGGATTTTTATTTACTAGATCTGAACTGTTAAATTATTTTTCTTTTTATGCCATAGTTCACAAAGATGTCCAAAACTAATGGCTTATCAGAAGATTTGATATGGCATTGTAAAACACTGATCCAAGAAAGGGATGTAGTTATAAGGCTTATGAACAAATGTGAAGACATTTCAAATAAGTTGACAAAACAAGTTACCATGCTCACTGGAAATGGAGGTGGATGGAACATAGAACAACCCTCCATTCTAAACCAGAGGTAATATTTGTTATACATACCTATTTCTTATTTTATCTCAGCTGTATGAAAATTCAGAACTTATTTCTGTATTGTGCCTAGGGAACTTACATGTGGAGGTTTTATGAAAACTAATGTTAGAAGCGAAGCCCAGAGTTTCCTTTAATGACACATAAGTGATGCAGGAATTATTTTTTATTGATACCCCTTTCCCCCGACCCTGCCAAGGGTATTTTACTCCATTATATCTTTACAGATTAGAGGGAGGAATTGTTATGGTCTTATATAACCTATGTTTTCCTTGTCTGATGACAGATGATTTCATATATAATCACAAAAACTGGAAAGGTGGTTTTAGCTACTACCCCTTTACACAGTTTGGTGCTTCAGAAAATCAGCTGCTTAATTGTATCAATGATAAAATTTGTCTTAGCTCAGTTTCTTTTTAATCATAAATAAAATGAAATTATTAAAATATACTGTATCTGATTTAATATTTTAAATGCTTTCAAAAGCCCAGAGTTTTAAATCTGTTTCTGGAGTAGAAACATATCAATAATGAAAAGGACACTTATTAAATAGATTATATAAGGAAAGATTATAAAAACTATATTTCCCAAAACTGCTAGTGTCAGTAAAATGCCTTTTCAGAATTCTTACAAAGAAGCAGATACTAAATTATTTTCAGTAAAAAAATTGTACAACAACCAGTACATATTAAAATGGCATTTTATAATCGTGATGCCCCCAGTTTGCATGGTGTTGGGATATTGGGATGGAAAGATTATTTTGAACTTCCTTTAAAAGTTTATTTTTAAGTGGTTTGGGGACTCAGAACTATTCAGGATACTTCCTTTTAAAGAAATGTATAAAATTGTTTACTGTGATAATATTTATAGTGGCAAAAACATGGAAACAATCCAAGTTCCTAAAATCAGAGAATAGAATATATTATGGTATGAATAGTTAGAGTGGATTATGGTATATCCATAGTATTCAGTAATATGTAACGTTAAAAATGAGTTACATTTGTTCAGAATATTTCTGATAGGTATTTAATAAGATTAGCACTAGGTACTAAAATTAATTACCTTGGTGATTTTATTTACTTCTTCTAGTCTTTTTCTAGTCAATGATCAAAGCACATTTGCTGATCATTGGTTAATTAAAAGTCAAGATATGGTTACTGGCCTTTAATAGTAAGCTACAATCTTTTCTGTGCCCTTCTAGGGTGCTATGGGATGGTGTAGGGAAACGTGATGCACTTCCCACAAAGAAGCTCTTTTCTCTGTTGCATAGAAAGAACTATGGCCATGTCAGCAAATTCATCTCCTAAAAGTGTAGTTGGAGCTGCTCCTTCTTGTTCTACAGCATTGGATATGGGGAGTTCTTCACTCTACAAGACTTACCCAGTTGAGTCTACTTTATCATAATTTGGATTTTAAAAAATCAAGTGCTTTATTGCATCACTTGAAAAATTTCTCTCTTAAACCCACATCCACAAAGTCCTGTTACTTGTAAATAGTATGATCAGGTAATACACTGTCCTTCCTTTATGCTGAGGAATTTTCTGATGAAATATTTAATAGATGAGAAAAATTGCTCTTTTTAAAAATTGCTCATTGGCTCTAGCCCGAAATAGAACTTCTAATACCTGTGTAGATAGTTTCTTGAGAGTTCATGTAAATGCACTTTTAGGGGGTGAAATTTGTTGTCTTGGTTTTTATTTTTAGCCAAGGTAAGAGTTGCACAAGCAGTTTTACTTGGTATACTGGCCAGGCATCATTGCTGCTGAGCACAGAGACAATTAAAGTAGTTTTCTTGCCTTGGGAAAGGAGTTATTAGCATTGGAGGAAAATGTCAAACCATCCTGATGACTAAGCTACCCTGCTTTTCTTAACAGAACCAATTCTTTGTAGCAAAGTTTACATTGAAGCAAAATTATGTTAACCATTTATTATTACAAATTTATATTAATTGTAACAGAAAAAAGTTGTCTTTTAGAGATAAAGGACATATAGACATACCAAAATCCTTATTAAAAATAAAGTCTTTGCAGAGGGAAATAAAATTTCTTGCGTGTATCTCAAAGCTCAAAACTATTACGTTCATAATTTTTATTTTAAAATGTCAAAACTAAAGATACCAAAAGTTAAAATATAATACAGTGAGGGAAAAGAGAAAAAAACCTCAGTATTTTTCCCTTTTTATTCCTACTGTTAATGTAGCCATCTCTCAAACTTTAGCAGTTGATCTAAAATATATTAGCTTTAAATTGTTTTATCCGAAAAGATTTCTCAGATGTTCAATATAAAATGTATTTAGTTATATGTGTCCTGTCTTTTCTGGGCTAACTCTACCAAGTTACTCTGATTTTGTTTGTCCTCAATTTGATAGGATGGTTTCCTATCATGTTCTAAACAGTTGCTGTGAAGCCATTTGACAGTGATGTGGATGCAGATCAGTACTGCAGATGTGACTTGAGTAACTCCAAGTGCTATGATGTAAATATTTTAGCCGTTTGGATACTACTGTTAGTGCAAACTAATATTGTGGTATTGTCATCAGCTGTGTCACACTTAGAGAATATAAAGCTTTTGGTCAGCTAGTATCCCTAATCTTATTTCATATCAACTGCTTGCAACAAGTCTCTCTAGACTATTCCTGCATTTTGAACTCACATTTAGCATATTATTTCCATTTCAAGCTTATCTCAAAACTTTGATACCAGTTTCTCCCAACAGGAGATTTAAACCCAATTAAATTTTCACTCTGAAAATAAATCCTGACTCTGGAAGGATTTTTTTTTTCCTCCTAACAAAACAAGTAACTTCAAAATAACATGCCTCATTTTCTTTCATGGTCTCAGAAAATCTTAAAATAATTTTTTTTTCTATAGTGAGAGGTACCAAAAGATATTTATGGTCTGCTGATGAGAAGAGAGCACTTAAACTAATTCAGAAGGCGTGGGCAGATTACATTTTTATCTATAAACTGGTGGGGGGGAGGATGGTTATATGCAGTCATGAAAATTCTTAGAAAATGATAGAATGTCAAAATAAATAGAAGGTGTGATTGTACAGCATCTAAATATTAGATCCTGCTAGAGAAAGAATATAGCTGCCCTATTTTAAAAATTGGTCATAACAAATTGGATTTAAAGCATCTTTGTCAAAATTGCATTTTCATTGATCTTTTTGCCTTCTGAAGAAAGGATCTGTTGATGGGCAGCACTGTTGGGATACTAAGCAATAAAAAGTTATTGGAAGCTTAGATAAATCCAGTAGAGGAGCGTATACACAAAAATACATATGTGTGTGTACACATACACAAGCACACACATTGTATTTTTAAAACAAATATTTCAATATAACAAAGCTATTTAGTATCTTGATAAGAAACAGCCAGCAGAGCTGTTTTGTGATATGGATGAAGCCATTTTTATTTGATTGAAAAACTCTATATAGTAGATGCTTCTCAAAACTCCTTCATCACTTTTTAAAGTTTTAGGTGTAGTGAAGAGTATTTTAACAGCTACACTAGTTTCTCAATATTTCTTGGCTATTTATGATAGATCGATGTTGGGATAGCATGCTTGGTGCTTTGATGCATTGATAAATGATGTACTTTGCCCACCTTATGATGTTTCATCATTTTCATAAAGTATGAACCTTACATGTGTGGGATGACTAAGGCATCAAGAGCGGCTCAAAAATAATAAAGAACTCAGTTTTGACCATAGAGCGGGTGGGTCAGGAGGAAAGAACTTTTTCATGTTCTGCTGTTGAAGGGCTGAGCTCTGGATCCGACCTAGATTGGATACCGTCTCTGCCACTGCAGTACAGTGCATTTGGATAGCTATATGACCTTGGGCAAGTTACTTCTCTTCTCCGAGTCCCAGAGATCAGCTCATCTCTAAAATGGGGATAATAATATTACTGCTTTATCATTAGATTATATGAAGTAATCATGCATGTCATGCCCATAGCATTGTGTCTGGAATAGAGTAAATATTCCACTATGAGCATTTACTTTCACCATTGTAGAAAATTCATTTGGATCTGGAAATTAAAATATCTATGGTAATATGTTTTATTTATTATTACTTTTGTAGTGGCAGTTGAAATTACATGTCCAGGAAAACAAAGACTTTTTTTTTAAATGAACTGTAAAGATTTCAGCAATATTGCTGAATTTTTCCCCACCAATGCTTTTATTTTTTTTAATGAGAAATGTTTTATAGATTGCATGCCCCACAGTTGAAACATAGATTTATTTTTAATTTTTTTAATGTTTATTTTTGAGAGAGAGACCAGTGGGAGAAGGGAGGGGCAGAGAGAGAAAGAGGCACAGAATCCAAAGCTGTCAGCTTCAGAGCTTTCAGCACAGAGCCCGACATGGGGCTCAAACTCATGAACTGTGAGATCATGACCTGAGCCGAAGTTGGACGCTTAACCGACTGAGCCACCCAGGTGCCCCGAAACATATTTCTAATTTAAGATGTATATCTTTCTACCCCACCTCTTTTACCCCATTCTAATTAAAGTCTATTGATTTTAGAATTTGGCCCTTTAACCATTTTATTATACCATAGCTATGTTCAGACTCCTTACCTATGTGCAGATAGGATGTGTGTAATAGGTAATTAAGGGGAGAGGATAAAAGCTGGAGAATGAGAGGTATGTCTTTATCCTAGCTTTTCATGTTAATATGTATTGTGCGCTGACCTAGGGAGTATAAGAATAAACTTTTGAGTGAGATGGACTTCCTTAGTTAAAATCTTAGCCATCCATAACACTTTGTAGCTATGCAGCCTCAGGCAGATTACTTAGCATCAGGTTTTTCATCAGTTTCAAATAATGATAAAAGGCAGTCTTAATGGATGTTAAAAGATTAAATGAGGTGGTGCTTGAAAATGCTATTTGTGTATCTGTATGTAGTAGGTATTTAGTAATAATTGCTATTGGTTTTTAACTACTTGAACTTTTAGAAAAAAAATAGTGTTTTTATTGGTAATAGCCTTCCAATATTACCTTCCAAACAAGTTATTTCCAAATCATGTGTTTCCAAATTAAATTTTTGACCCTTGCCTGCTACTTTCTACTTTTTGATGCTCATTGATGTCTCTCAAATTTATATTCATATACAGTTCAAAAACAAATACATATATATGCCTTCCAGATATACATACCACTGACATTAGAGGTGACTGACACTCATTCAGAAAGTGTTTATTCAGTCAACCTGGCAAAGAGGCAAATTAAGCTTGTGTTGCCTAATACTTGAAGTTCCCTAATGTGATATAATTCAAATCCATACAATACCATTTTCTAGTATATATTAGGTTAGTAATATGTTATCATGGTTAATATTGTGATCATTTATGGAATTAACTTGTAATTATCACAATTACATTATGACTGAACATGGAAATATTTTTTGTAATTCTTAAAGCTGGAAAAAGTAAGTCAATACAAAATAAAAGTTGAGAAAGTAGAAGAAAATGCATTGTGTTTAGGGCTCTTTTTTCTTAACTAAGTGCAAATAGCTTGTAAGTTAAAAGGTAAGATTAGACATAGGTATTTCAGTTTTTGTGTGCATTGTAAACTAAAACCTCATGTCATAAAACTAGTAGAGTATAAAAGTATAGAAGTATAAATCTGTAATATTTTGTAACTCTCTTTACCAGTTTGTCACTCAAGCCCTATCAGAAGGTTGGTTTGAATTGGCTGGCATTGGTACATAAACATGGACTTAATGGCATTTTGGCAGATGAAATGGTAAGTAGTACTCTATTTCTAGGATTCATCATTGAAAGGCCTTCTTGATATCATTTAAAAAGTAAAATTTTCCCTTGACCCCTGTAATTAACTGTTCTCACGTCAGTATTTTATTACTCCAGTCACCCCTTCTAATTTTCTAGCACTTCTCTTAGCTCTGGCCTCCTCATTGCCCCTCAAAATGAAAATGGGCTTTTACTTTCTTTCTGATTATCAAATTAATATATATGTTTTAAAAATTAGACGTTACGTAAAAATTCCAAAAATAATCAAGATCCCTCATACTCCTGCTGCCTTGAAATAAGTACTATTTTGGTGTATATCTTTTGAGATTATTTTCTTCTGCAGGTGTGTGTTTGTATGTACATACACAATATGCATATGTATAATACTAAGATTTTGTTTTATGTGCTTTTCTATAGCTACTTTGAAAATTTATAGAGACTTATAAATAAATCCACACATTTATCAGCAACATCATTTCAGCCATTTTTTGTTAGCTGTCTCTGAGTTTCTGTGCACCCCCCCCCCATCACATTGGCTTGAAGCTGAGCTTAGGAAGTTCATTACACCCAGCAGTTCAGGTATTGTCACATAGAAACTTGACCTTTAACCTTAATGTCCTTCTTCTGTTAAAAAGTTTAATAAAAATTAGTCCTGTTCAGTGGAGAAAATGCTTATTAAATACATATGTATTACAGTGTATATTACATTTTCAAAATAAAAATTAACAGTGATCCTTATTCTGTAGTTAGCTTCTAGTAATCTTTTGTACTTTAAGACTATTCCCACACATACATTATATTATTATAACAAAGATGCTCTTTATCTGATAGAAAACAATATATATGCAGGATTTCAAATAGTTATAGAATTAGATATAGAATATAGAACATTACAGTTGTGGAGAGCTGGACTTGAGAATCAAATCTGGGTTTGGAACCCATACCTTTGCTTTTCATGGGCTAATCCTTACCGAATGGCCTAATCTCAGCCAATATTAATGAAACATGAGTAATTTCTGTATTTTAAGATTATATTTGGCATCAAATGAGGTATAATATGTGAAACTGTTTTTGTAACCTGTAAAACACAGTATCTATAAATTAGTGTCTTGCCTGGTTTGCTAGGGCTCCCATAATAAAAGACCAAAGAGTGGGTGGCTTAAAAAACAGAAATTTATTTCTCACATCTGTGGAGACTAGAAGTCTAAGATCAAGGTGTTGGCAGATTTGGTTTCTCCTAAGGCCTCTAGCCTTTGTTTGCAGATGGCCACCTTCTTGATGTGTCCTCACAGGTCTTTTTCTCTGCTCACACATCCCTGGTGTCTTTTTCTCTGACAATGGGGATTGGGCCCCCATCCCTATGATCTCACTTAACCTTAATTACCTCCTTAAAGAACCTATTTCCAAATATAGTCATATTGGGCATTAGGGCTTCAACAGGAATGAGGGCAGTTCAGTTTATCACAGCTGGCAGTGTTTAGCTAAACTTGCTCAGTAGCCTAAAAATAAACCCCACTTCGCTTATATAGAATTTACTTGCAGTAAAATACACAAATGTTCAACTTAGTGACTTTTTACATATGTGTGCACCCATGTGACCACTGCCCAAATCAACATTTCCATTGTCCCAGGAACATGCCCTCATGCTTCTTTTTAGTTATTACCACCACTATTCTGATGTCTATAAACATAGGTTATTTTTTTTTAATTTTGAACTCTATATAAATAGCGCCATTCAGTATATATTGTTTATTTCTGGTTCATTTGGTGCATGATAAAGTTACAGAGATTCATCCGTGTTCTTATATGTATCAGTAGTTTGGTTTTTGATTGGTATGTGATAGTCCATAGTATAAATATGTTGCAACTTGTGTATCCATTTTCCTATTGAAGGTCATTTAGGTCATTTCCTGTGTTTGGCTACTGTCAACATTCTTACCCAAGGTCTTTGTGGATATATGTCCTCGTATTTCTTGAATATACTCTTAGAAGTGAAATTGGTGGGTGATAGGATAGGCATATGATCTGATTAGTCATTGGAACATTGTTCTTTATCTAGTATGTATTAAATACTTGTTTTATATAAATAATTATCAAAATTATATCCTTTATATGCATTGCAAAGCTCTTCCATATTAATGTGTGTCATATTTTAACTAGCAGGATACATCCTGCTCATTAAACTGAGTTTTAGTGTAATTTGGACATTATGGTCTGTTTTATCAGTCATTGAGAACTAAGAATATAGAACTCTCGTACGGTTGCATTATGGGGAATCAAAAAATAAATAAAACCAGAAGTATTATTTTTCCTTTTGTGTTTTCCAGTATTTTCTGTTTTTAAATTTCATATATTATCTTTTAAACATTTAATTTTAGGGCCTGGGAAAAACTATTCAAGCCATTGCATTCCTGGCATACCTCTATCAGGAGGGTAATAAAGGTCCTCATTTGATCGTTGTTCCAGCATCAACTATAGGTTTGTAATATTGTGGACAACTACACTTGACTGTATAGGGTTGTGTATAGGGAGAAGAAAATCTGTGATTTCTTAGTTTATAGAGGTGAATATTATGTGGTCACCTTATATTTTTTTCTCCCTTTGTATATGTGTGAGTATGCGTGTTTGATTATACTGGACATCTTTTAAAATAACTGCAATACAAGTCAGTTATTCACCTTTTGAATTATTATGGAATTATTATGGATCAGGGACCATCAATAAGATCATTGACTATTGTAATACTTCTAGAAAATTGTTTTAATGAAAAAGTTGTTTTGATGAGTAATTTAAGAGAAATAAGTGCTTTTAAATTTATAATTAAACATTTATAGAATCAGAAAGTATACAATTCATCCCCATTGGAGTTACTCTTTCTTAATTGATTGGATGTTGACTAGAGTAAGAGAATATACGTATGAACATAATCCAAAAAAAGTCTTTAAAATGGAAATTAATGGGGGCGCCTGGGTGACGCAGTCGGTTAAGCGTCCGACTTCAGCCAGGTCACGATCTCGCGGTCCGGGAGTTCGAGCCCCGCGTCAGGCTCTGGGCTGATGGCTCAGAGCCTGGCGCCTGCTTCCGATTCTGTGTCTCCCTCTCTCTCTGCCCCTCCCCCGTTCATGCTGTCTCTCTCTGTCTTAAAAATAAATAAACGTTGAAAAAATAAAATAAAATAAAATAAAATAAAATAAAATAAAATAAAATAAAATAAAAAAATAAAATGGAAATTAATGATCTATAAATATAATGGTTGGCCATCTGCCTTTCATTTTATGCCTCTTCAAAATTATTTTAATCATCAGGAGTAAAATTCTGAAAGGTCTTTGATTTTTTTTTTTTTTTATCATTATTTTGCAAAAGAATTTCTGGATAGAATTTATTTCACTGCATATAACCTGTTGTAGCACATAACCTGTTGTAGCAGATACAAATAATATCTCTTTTGCTTTATAGATAACTGGTTGAGAGAAGTTAATTTATGGTGCCCCACTTTAAAGGTGCTCTGTTACTATGGTAAGAATGTCATTTTGCTTTAATTAGAAATTTTAAAATCCTTACGTACAGTAAAGTACAGTAAATGTAACCAATATGTGTGTGGTGTTTTTAAATTGTAGGCTCTCAAGAAGAACGTAAACAGATTAGATATAACATCCATAGTAAATACGAAGAATATAATGTAATTGTGACCACGTAAGTATGGAGACAAAGTATATTTGAGCAGGAAAGATTTTGTGTAACCCTCAAATTTTTAAAAATATCTTAGTAGTAATATGAAGGAAAATTTATGCTAAGAACTATGCAACAAAAGTAATGGAATGATTTATGTTGAGAATTCGGGCATTTTTCAGTTTTTTAATAGTATAACAGATGATGGTTAATGGTTATAAAAAGGCTTTGTCCACTTGATTGAAAGTGTAGTTTTACAAGACTTTCTGTTAAACTTAAAGTAAAATTTAAGATATCCCACCAAATGATTTGTAATATTTCTAACTTATGTCAATTATTAATCATTGATTGTTGGAGAACAAGAAGCCGGAAGTACCGTGAGAATGTCCTGAAGGAAAAGCATGGAGCAGCAAGGAACTGAAAGCAGCTCCATTCCTTTCCTTCAGGACATTCTCACGGTGCCTCCAGCTTCTTGTTCTCCAACAATTAATAATTTTGTATTAATAAATACAGTGAAATCTCACTCTCTAAATGAAAAAAATTGATTTATAGAAGTATGGGTGGAAACTTCTACCAAGTTAATCATGACTTGGTGTACTGGCAGTTTTAGCGTAAATATTTAGCAGAGGGGTGCCTGGGTGGCTGTCAGTTAAGCGTCCGACTTCTGCTCAGGTCATTATCTCACAGCACGTGGGCTCGAGCCCCACATCCGGCTCTGTGCTGACAGCTCAGAGCCTGGAGCCTGCTTTGGATTCTGTGTCTCTGTCTCTCTGCCCCTCCCTCACTCATGCTCTGTCTCTCTCTCAAAAATAAACATGGAAAAATTATTTAGCAGAGAAGTTACTGCTCTCATATTGCATTTTTAAATATAGGTTATTTCAATCTTCATGTTAACTCTCAGTAGTTACTGTTTTCTCTACTGACTTCTGTAGGAGGCCATGATTAAAAGAATTCATCCAGAATTCATCTTTTCTAAATAAAATGGACTTCATTTTCATATATAGTCTAGTACTGGTAGCTGCTATTAACTTTTTTCTTGGATGTACTCTACTACTTTAATACAATAGTATTATGTACTTAACAAATGTTTTAATTTCATGTCCTTTTTTTTCCTGTTTGTTCTGAATGTATAACAGTTCATGAGAAAAAGTGTATAAAAATTGCAGATTACATATAAATTATACCCAAATTGGCTTCTTCCTAGGTG
Source organism: Acinonyx jubatus (assembly GCF_027475565.1). NCBI lineage: Eukaryota > Metazoa > Chordata > Mammalia > Carnivora > Felidae > Acinonyx > Acinonyx jubatus. The sequence continues at coordinate 124,288,719 of NC_069382.1, read as the reverse complement.
TGTAGATGTTGTCTAATTGTAACATTTAAATTTTCCTTTACCTACATATGGCAGCTTCTGTAGTTTGGTTACATATAAGTAATTATTGGATACAAGCGCATCCGTATTTATTTGAACATCAACTATGTCTAGTGGTATCTTTTAACTACTGGTTATTAAAATTGCATGAATAAAAATTTTATAAAACACTAAATCTCACTGTGGTCCAGGCTTTCAAAGGTATAACCTTAGACTTTTTTTTTTTTTTTTTTGGTGACAGGTATAATTGCGCAATCAGCAGTTCTGATGATCGTAGTCTGTTTCGAAGGCTGAAACTTAATTATGCTATTTTTGATGAGGGCCATATGCTGAAGAATATGGGCTCTATCCGCTACCAGCACCTTATGACAATTAATGTAAGAGAGGATTTTGTGAATTATTCTAATTATAATTTAATGTATTTAGTATTTGATATCAGGGGACAACAAACTTGTTTTGTAAAGGTCCAGATAATTAATATTTCATGCCTTGTGGGCCATTAAGCTTCTGCCACTTCTTTGCTTTTTAACTACCCTTTAAAAATATAAAAATCATATTTATTGGCTCATGAGCCTCAATTTGCAAACCGCTGTTCTATGTGATAAACTTTATGAATATCAAATATAATCTACTTTCATTGCCTCGTAAAAGTGATTGATATGAGGACATAAGTTACCTACTTACAAATGAAACCATTATTTTTACACATTCAACCTTAAAACACAATAGATGATAATTTTTCTCAGTTACTAGTCTTTCATCAGAGAATGTTACATTATTAATAATGGTCTTAACATTTTTTTCCTCCCCCACTGAGAAATGCAGACAAGGATTTGGCTTTAAAAAAAAAAAAAAAAAAAAAAAAACCTAAATTTTACTTTCATTCATTCACAGGCAAATAACCGTTTGCTGCTCACGGGCACACCCGTACAGAATAATCTGTTAGAACTCATGTCACTATTGAATTTCGTTATGCCACACATGTTTAGTAGTAGCACCAGTGAAATACGAAGAATGTTTTCCTCTAAGACAGTAAGCATAAATTCATTATTTTCTCCCAAGTATGTCACTTTGTGTTTTATGGGGGCCGTTTTTCTATTTTGTCTTTTTTCTTGTTTTCATAGTGTATTTGTGCTATCAACTAAGTTTAAGTAGTTGATATCCCTATACTTGGGTGAATTGGGAAGTTAGCCAAAATACAATGGGAAATAAGTTGGTAACTTTTGTAACTAATGTCTAAGAGTTTTGGTTTTAATATCCTGATTTTCTGAAATGACAGGTTTAGTTTAGTGGAGAACTCAGATACATAATTTGTGTGGAAAATTTGGTGATTGAATTTGCCTTACTAAAATTAGGTAAATTAGGAGCATTTCTTTATAGGTAAACTGTAGAACTGGACAAAGGTAGAATGTCCAGAAAATTCCTATACTGGAAAATATATTTTGAAATAAAATTCAAAAGTAACAATTTCTAAAAGTTACACTTAAATTCTATTTAAAAGAAAGTCTGGTTAATTTTCTCCCTGTTGCTTAGAAAAAGTACAGGATTTGCCTGGGTGGCTCAGTTGGGCATCTGACTCTTCGTTTCGGCTCAGGTCTTGATCTTGTATTTGTGGGTTCAAGCCCCACATCAGGCTCTGTGCTGACAGTATGAAGCCTTCTTGTGATACACTCTCTCTGCCCCTCCCCTGCTCACTTGTGCTCACTCGCTCTCTCTCTCTCTCTCTCAAAATAAATAAATAAACAAACTTAAAAGTACAGTATAATCTTCAGAGACTCCTAAATTTTCTAGTACAGCAATGTTTATACACATTTTTGACTGTCTCGCAAGTCTCACATATTTTCCAAGAATTTCCTATGGTGGTCTTCCACTGCAAATTAATGGCCTTTTAAACTTTCACTAATGGATTCACTCCCACTTGATGGCCAAGCAGATTATAGAATATGAAGGACTTTTTCACTTCTTAGAACAAAATTCCACTTCTTTAATTCTCCAAAATTAATAGGTTTTGATTAGGAACCATCCCTGTCTTTTAGACCACATGGTTTACATCCCCGGCACTAGCTTTCTACCTAGAACATAAGTTTCCTACCTATCTCTCTTTCTCTTCCTCTTCTCTTCTTTTTCCCAACCTGTTAAACACACACACACACACACACACACACACACACACTTTTTCATGAGACCTGGTATAATTTGTTATGACTCATTAGTTATGACTTAATGATTCTGAACACCATCCTAGAACAGTTCAGTTTCGTTAGCTTAGCAGAATACATGAAACCTCAAAATACATATGGAGCTTGAAAAGGTAGATTATAGCCCAGAGTTGACATGTGATATTCCATCTAGAATGAAGTGCATTTCTGTGGAAAATAACTCCTGATGATAGTGAGGATGATTTTCATGTTATGTAATGTTGTTACTGTGATCATTTAAATAAGTAATTTCTAAAAGGATATGTTCTTTTTTTACTTAGAAATCAGCAGATGAGCAAAGTATATATGAAAAAGAGAGAATAGCACATGCAAAACAAATTATAAAACCATTTATTCTCAGAAGAGTAAAAGAAGAGGTAATTCTTATTTGCATATTTTTTTATTATGATTGCTTTTTAAAAATCTGTTTTCTTCTTTATTTGAATGATCTGCTTAAACTGTTTTCCTTTCTCAGGTTCTCAAGCAGCTACCTCCCAAGAAAGATCGAATTGAATTGTGTGCAATGTCAGAAAAACAGGAGCAACTCTATTTGGGTCTTTTCAACAGATTAAAAAAATCTATCAATAATATGGGTATCATCTGACTTTCACAATTTCATGTGAAAAATAATCTGTACTGGGGCTACATTTTGTTTAGTCATGTTATGGTGGGATTTGCTCATTTTTAAAAAAATAGAATTTGAAGAAATAAACTTTTTGTTTGCATTGAGGTATATTTCAGCAAACATCAGCTTGGGTTTTGTGGGGTTTTTTGTTTTTAATGTTTATTTTTGAGAAACAGAATGAGAGCATGCATATGTGAGGGAGGGGCAGAGAGGGGAGAAACAGGATCTAAAGTGGGTTTCCTGGTTTTGGGGTTTTGTTTAATGCATGTTCTTTGGATCACAGAAAAAAATACAGAGATGTGCAATGTAATGATGCAGTTGAGAAAAATGGCCAATCATCCTTTATTACATCGCCAATATTACACAGCTGAAAAGCTCAAGGAAATGTCTCAGCTTATGCTAAAGGTAAGGATTTCACATTATGTTAGCACTAAGCTTTAGCAACATAAGGTTAAATTAAACCTAACGAGCATATTGACCCCATACTTAAGAAAAGCATGTTTATTTTTATGTATTTTATTTATTTATTGAGAGAGAGAGTGCAAGTGAGCAAGTGGCAGAGAGAGAGAATCACATGAGGCACACTGAGGGGGAGAGAGAGAAGCGGGGCTTGCCCGATTCAGGGCATGAGCTCAAAAACCATGAGATCATGACCTGAGCTGAGGTCAGATGCTTAACAACTGAGCCACCCAGGTGCCCTAAATTTTTTTTAATGTTTATTTTAGAGAGGGAGCATGAACAGGGAAGGGGCAGAGAGAGGGAGAGACAGAGGATCCGAAGCAAGTTCTGCACTGACAGCAGAGAGCCCAGTGCAGGGCTTGAACTCAAAAACCATGAGATCATGACCTGAGCCGAAGTTGGATGCTTAACCAGCTGAGCCACCCAGGCATCCTGCATTTTTTTTTTTTATTGTTTATTATTTTTGAGAGAGAGAGACAGAGAGCAAGCAGGGAAGGGGCAGAGAGAGGGAGACACAGAATCAGAAGCAGGCTCCAGGCTCCGAGCTGTCAGCACAGAGCCCGACGCAGGGCTCGAACTCACAAGCCGTGAGATCATGACCTGAGCTGAAGTCGGCCGCCCAACCAACTGAGCCACCCAGGCGCCCCTGCATTTTTATTTTTAAGACAAAGGTCAAGATGGGGCACCTGGGTGGCTCAGTTGGTTAGGCATCCGACTTTGGCTCAGGTCATGTTCTCACAGTTCATGAGTTCAAGCCCCGCATTGGGCTCTGTGCTGACAACTCGGAGCCTGAAGCCTGCTTGGGATTCTGTGTGTGTGTGTCTCTCTCTCTCTCTCTCTCTCTCTCTCTCTCTCTCTCTCTGCCCTTGCCTCGCTCACACTCTGTCTCTCTCTCAAAAATAAACAAACATTAAAATAATTTTTAAAAAGACAGTGTGGAGAACTTCTATAATACCCAAGAGGACTGACCGTATGTATCAGAAGTCAGCAAACTGTGGCCGTAGGGCCATTTTTATAAATAAAGCTTAACCAAGTCTTTTAGTTTCTGTTTTTTTGTCTGTGACTACTTCCTCAATACCTTGGAGATATTGCAGGCTAGATTCCAGACCACCACAATAAAGCAAGGCAGATGAATTTTTTTTGTTTCCCCATGAATATAAAAGTTATGTTTAGGGATGGCTGGGTGGCTCAGTCGGTTAAGCGACCGACTTCGGCTCAGGTCATGATCTTGTGATTGGTGAGTTCGAGCCCCACAATGGGCTCTGTGCTGACAGCACAGAACCTACAGCCTGCTTTAGATTCTCTGTCTCCCTCTCTATTCGCCCCTCCCCTACTCATGTTCTGTCTCTCAATGTCTCTCAAAAATAAATAAAAACGTTAAAAACCAATTTTGTAAAAATTAACAAAAGTTACGTTTACACTGTACTGTTGTCAGCTAAATGTGCTACAGCATAATGTCTAAAATGTGCATACCTTAATTAAAAAATATTTTATTGCTAAAAGAATGCTATTGTCATCTGAGCTTTCAGCAAGTCGTAATCACTGATCATCATAACAAATATAACAGTAATGAAAAAATTTGAAATATCTGAAGACTTACAAGAGAGACAAAGTGAGCAAATATTCTTAGAAAAATGGTATCAATAGACTTGGTCAACACAGGGTTGCCACAAACCTTCAGTTTGTTAAAAAAATACATTATGAAACACATAAAGTAAAACACATAAAGTGAAACAACATTATGCCTGTACAAGTGCAAAGTTGAGTAGTTGCAAAACAAATCATTTTGCCCAGAGAGCCTACCTAAGATATTTACTGTCTGGCCCTTTTTAGAAAATCTGCCAGCTCCTAATCGAGACTTCCATAATGCACTTCTTTATTTATTTTTTTACCAAAAAGATCCCTCAGATTTTATGACCTAGATAGTGCATTGGTTTTCTTCATTTGTTTTCTTCATTTTTTTCTTTATTGTATTTTGTCTGTAGGTTATTTTTTTGTTAATGTATATTTACTTAGAGAGAATGCATGGGGTGGGGGGTGGGTGGGTAGGGACAGAGAGAGAGGGCAGAAGAGAATCCCAAGTAGCTCCAGACTGTCAGCACAGAGCCCAATGTGGGTTGATCCCATGAACCCTGAGATCATGACCTGGGCCAGAATCAAGAGTCGGTTGCTTAACCAACTGAGCCACCCAGGTGCCCCTTGTTTATAGTTTTAATTAATCTTTGTTTTTGCCTCATTCTCCCTTAGCACCCACCCATAGTTCTTCTTTATAGACCTTGGTGTTAAAAGTCATTATTTGCTGTTTTAAATGTGTTTCTATTATTTTAAATATATTATAGAAAATTTTAGGGGCGCCTGGGTGGCGCAGTCGGTTAAGCGTCCGACTTCAGCCAGGTCACGATCTCGCGGTCCATGAGTTCGAGCCCCACGTCAGGCTCTGGGCTGATGGCTCAGAGCCTGGAGCCTGTTTCCGATTCTTTGTCTCCGTCTCTCTCTGTCCCAAAAATAAATAAACGTTGAAAAAAAAAATTAAAAAAAAAAAAGAAAAGAAAATTTTAAACATGTAAGAGTAGAGAGAATTGTATAATTAAATCCTCTACCCATATAACCTTCACCCATTTTCTTATACAGTTATTATGTGGAATGACACTGCTCTCATTTCATCTAGACCCCTCCTTAGGATTATATTGAACTAAATTGTAGACCTCATTTCATTTCTGAATATTTCAGTATGTTATCTCTAAAGCAATAAGGGCTTTCCCTTTTTTATTGTACCTAGAAAATGAGTATTATTTTCCTTTGCTAAATTGGTTGCAGTGACGTGATATTTAGCTATTTTACCAGATGTGAACAATTTTATTCAAGTGTTCTGATCATATTATAAATTAGCTTCATTTTTAAGTGTGTATTCTGTTTTGTTTTGAGGAACCTACACATTGTGAGGCTAACCCTGATTTGATCTTTGAAGATATGGAAGTTATGACAGACTTTGAATTACATGTACTTTGTAAACAGTATCGACATATTAATAGCTTCCAGTTAGACATGGACTTGATTTTAGATTCTGGAAAATTCCGAGTTTTAGGATGCATCTTGTCTGAATTGAAACAGAAGGTAATAAAGAAGAATGCTATTCCTCTTACATTTTTACAATTACATAAACTTTTTAAAAATAATTCTGACATGATTTGACTTTCTTGAAGTTGTAGCCTGTGTCCGTTCTACATTTTTCTAGAAATTAATGCTTTGACCATTTAGGGGATATATTTGGGGATATGTTTTCCTGATTACTTTTCCTCTATTGAGTCTCAGAAAAAAAAAAAAAAGAAGCTAGTAGAGTTGCTTTTAAAAAGTAATCTTGTCATTTCATAATGACATAATGACATAATTGGTTATTTGTATGATTGCCTCTAAATTATTTTGAAGATATTTTGAAGTTAACTACCACTCTAGTTTCTATGTGAAATAGTGTACTTTTTTAAGATCATAATCCAAATAGTACTTTTGTAGTTGTTTTCATTAACTGTCCTTAAAAACCAAAACTAAGAATTATGTTTTAAGTCTGAAGTTCAGAAGTTAAGATAATTTATTTATATATAAACTTGTTATATCTATAATAAGAAATTTACCTTAGCTGTGACTACTTGATTTTTATTAAAGAAGCAGTTGATCATTATATGCTTATATCATTTTATTTTTCCATGTATCTAATCCATGTATGTATTTTCACAGGGTGATAGAGTTGTATTATTTAGCCAATTTACCATGATGCTGGATATTTTAGAGGTTCTCTTAAAACATCATCAGCATAGGTACCTCAGATTAGATGGAAAGACTCAGATTTCTGAAAGGTTCGTATACTTCACTTTAGTTTCAGAAAAATCTCTGTCCACTTCACCTTCAAATAAGAGTAAATGCTAGAATTTTAAATGTGTATAGAGCATTTGAATTGTCTTACTTTGAGTCTTTCATGTGGTTATTTGAAATCATTGTGTTAAGATAAGGAAATTTTCCTTTTTTAAGTTTTTGATCTGAATTGCATAGAAATATATTTCAGTATCTAATTGGAACTGTGTACCTTAAAATGTTTTTTCCCCTTTAAAACTCATTCAAAGCCTTGAAGCACCTTACATTAAACCAAGATTGTTTTAAAACCTTGGGCTTTTTGTATTTTAACAGTAATTGAGTAAGTTTGGTTGTTTATTTTTTTAATACCCAGAGATTAGAAAGATTGTCTTCAAAACAAAAAAAGAATGTTTTTAATAGTATGTTTACACTTCATTATTTCTTTTGGTTTGCTTTTTATCAGCCAGGTTTTTTTTTCCCTGCGTTAAAGATAGAAGTCATCCTAAAAGAGAACAAACACCCTGCTAGTTTGATCTTGAGATCCTTGGTTCAAAGGTATCAAGAGCAGCTGCTGACAGACTTCTGAGAAGACTAAAGCTGACGAAGGCCAGAGATTGAAAAGCCATACACAAAATTTAGATAGAAGTCATTAAACAAAGGAGAAAATAATCCCATTAGGATTACTCGAACCTGAATAGTTGAATTAAAGTGAGAGTTAGTAGGAAGATACATGGTATGGAAAAGAAGTTAGTGAATCGAGAAGGTCTTTCAGTAAAATAACTGCAGGAAAAGTGCTTTAGTGCCAGGAGCATGTATTTACATCTTCAAGGTTTTTTTCCATGTAGTGTGATTGTTTTCAATTTTAATTGTGTACATTTTAGTGAAATTTAGCCTAATATATTTATCTGACAGGATTCATCTAATTGACGAGTTTAATACCGATATGGATATCTTCGTGTTTCTGCTGTCAACAAAAGCTGGTGGCCTAGGAATAAATCTGACTTCAGCAAATGTTGTTATACTTCATGATATTGACTGTAACCCTTACAATGACAAGCAAGCAGAAGATAGATGCCATAGAGTAGGCCAGACTAAGTAAGTGTTTTGAATTGAAATTTAGTTTTAACCAAATGCCTGTTTAATTTGTATAGAAGAGTAGAATATAGTCTGTCAGTATTCTGCTTCAGTTTTTTTTATTTTCGGCAAAGCCTGGCTGCTGATATCTTTCATACCAGCAACGCTGAATATGACATATCTCACTATGTCATGTATTCACTTTCTAGTAGTTAAAATAACCTCGCACCCCACCCCAATTTTGATGAAAACAAAATACTATCAATGGTTCAGCTCATTTGAAAAATATTAGTAACTGAAAGGCTTTTTTTGTTAGACCATTTAAGAGCCAGATAGACGTAATAATATATATACTGTTGATACTCTATTATCCTTTAGGAAGCACATTATCTGAGTTGTAGATATTTTAGGTGAAGGATCATTTTGACATTGGAGGTGAAAATACCTGTAATTCAACTCTGCTGTCAGATGTGAGTAGCCAGTAATCATTATTTTGTCTGTGGAGTATATGTTTCCAAAAGACATTGATAAAATCATTTATGAACCAAATATTTATCAGTGCCTATTATGGGACTAAAACTTACTGTGTAATCTTTTTACTTTTCTATACTTCCTTACTTTTTGTACTGAATTATTTATTGGAACCTGATGAGCAAAGCATGTTCCTTTTTAAAATGGAATATCTCTCTGAACCCAGACTGTTTGTTGAAATAAGTTTTACTAGTAATTTTTGGAGTACAGATATCTTTCTGTCTTCTTGGATCAATAAGAAAGGATGTTTAGAAGTTACACGCTCAGAAAATGTTAATCCCATGTAATATGAATAAAAGGAAATTTAAAGTTAGGGATCTATTTATTATGCAATCTTCACATTATTCTTACCTCTAAGATGTTTTATATAGTTTATATATATTCAAATTTTGTATTAAGTAACCAGTGGACGTATTTTCTATTTTCTTTAGAGAAGTACTAGTTATAAAATTAATAAGCCAAGGGACAATTGAAGAATCCATGCTAAAAATTAACCAACAGAAATTGAAACTAGAACAAGATATGACCACAGTAGATGAAGGTAAGTTGTTTGTAAGCAGAAACTTTGGTATTTGTATGAAAAATAGCAGTAGCAAGGAATTAGCAAAAATGGCCTGAATCCTTACCTGGCATACAGTATAGGGATGGCGTGGTAGAAGATAAGCATACTCATTTCAGAAGTACTACAATAACTAAGATTATTTCACCAGAACTGATATAAATGTTTGATTTGGGGAAATTCTGTCTCTTCCATCCCTTATCTCTTGACACCAAGATATCCCCCAAATAAAATTAGATCTGTAATTTTATCCACAGTTTTATGATATACTTACTATATAAGTAATATATATGAACCCAAAGATTTAAAATGCCTGACGTAATATTAATTTATTAAGAACTGTAACATTTACATTTCATTTTGACTGGTAATTACTTACTGCACTATAGTGCAATAAGATGCTTCTTCCCCCACAGCCCCCAAAATTTAGTAATTTCAGACTGAAGTTTGTTGGGTACTACAAAGAACCCTCTAAGAGAGCCCTCTTCACTTGACCTTTTTGAAAAGAATAATTTTAAAGTTTTGAAAAGATAATACATTCACATAATTCAAGATTCAAAAGATACGAAATGGCAAACAAGACTCCTTCCCACTCTGTCATCCAGTTTCCCCATAAAAGTGACATATTGTCCTTTTTAAAAAGCATGTGACCACTTTTTTTAGGTAGATAGAAGTAAATAAGTCTGTGTATTCTTTCTTTAACACAAGTTAGCATGCAGTCATTTACATCTTACCTAAATTTAATTGGATGTAAGCTATTTTATCATTCTAATAAGGATATTACTAATATTGATCACAGTTTATTTCAGTTCAGCAAACTTCCATTGAATATTTACTATGTCCCAGTATTCTGCTGGGCACTCTGTATTATAAGAGTTCAGTATATTTTAATCTGTTTTAAGGGCAAGAAAGCCATATGATGAATTACTATATCTCCTTCCTGTGTAGTATTTATTTCCGGGTGCTTCAGGTTGGGGGGGGCACGCATTAGAGCAAGTTTGAGTAAGAAGTAACCGTGACGATTATAACCTAAACAGTTAATCACTGGGCTTTGCGTGGAGGTGGCAACTTGCTGATTTCAGATTATGTAGCAAAAGCAATAGAGTGAATGCATAAGACAGATTCCACAGGGCAGCATTTTTTCCTGATTGTTTTCTTAGGGCATCTTTTCAAATTTAGGAAAACAATTAAATATTCTCATTTAGTAGTGTTAACACATACCCAGATATGTAGATTTTATTCTAACGAGAAGTCTTTAAGTAGAACCATCATAGTTAGTTAATTGAGGTTTCAGCAGTTTGATTGTTGGACTCCCAACTATCTTTAAGTATACAGGTTGCTTCTCATGAGCTAGTTCATTTCCCCAGAAACATACTTTCCAATCTTTTATGAAATGAGGATGGTGGCAGATGCAGTAAGCCTACTGACTGCATTCTTACAGCAGAGGAGAAGCTGTTCCAGTCTTCTACTGTCCCCACATCCAGCATTCTTCAGATTCAAACTTTCCAAAGAATAAACCTTCATTTGTATATGGCTGGCTCTGTTGCATAGGCTTTAGGTATCCTATTCTGCAACCTGTTTTAGCTCTGTATATTCCCCATCTTTTAGAAGCCATGTAGTACCTCCATGTTCTTGAGCTTTGACAGGCAAGGAAAGGATTGTGAATGTGAAGTAACCTTCCTGCATTTCCCACCTGCACACACTTAAGTTTTTGCTTTGTCTGTTTTGCTAAAGTCCGCTTCCATTCTTCCATTTGCTCTTCGTCTTCCAAAATTTGACAGCTTTCTCTCCACTGTTGTCTTTTTCTTCTGTTCATTCTCTTTTGTATGGTACCCTGGACTTACTTTTTTTTTCTATAGCATTTTAATTGTATTTCAGGTGAGACCAGTGTGTGTTCAGTCATGTCTAGTCATAATTCATGTAAATTGTTTATATTTACATAAATTTGTTTAGTCTAAAATTGTACCTGTGTTTTCACATCAAGTATTTGTTAAAATAGCAACTTATTTCAGCTATGCTTTTAGGCTGTTAGCTTTAAGATGTTCAGAATTAAAGAATCATTCCCCCATTATCACTCTTCGTTTCTGTAGGAAATTTTCCTTTGTCTTGTTTTAACAAGAAAGAGCTTTAGCTATTTGTGTATCCATTTTTCCCAGTATGTGTTTTATTTGGTAGGCTAAAGATACAATAATGTCTTTACTCTCTAAACTATGATTTTGCTTCTGATTTCATTTAAATAATTTGACACTGACCTAATGAGAGTACATGTACCCTTCTTTTCATCTCTCACAGTAAGGTTCTTTTCCACTGTAAACAAAAAGTATATTTATAATTGTGTCTATGCTTTATGTTAACAGTCTGTATGCCCCTCTTCCCATGAAACTGAAAGATTAAGTACCATGATTCCTCTCAGAAATGCCTGTCAGATTTTTGTATTTCTAGAGCTTGCCTTAGTGATTCTCAGAGTGCAGTGCCCCTGGACCCACAGCAGCATCACCTGCAAAATTGCCAGTTTGAAACGCAAATTCCTAAGCCTAACTCCAGCCCTACTCAGTCAGAAATTGGGACTGGAACTCAATAATCTGGTTGGAGTTTCTGATCCAAACTAAAGTCAGAGAACCCCTGCTTTAGAATAAGAATTATGGTTTTGGGGTGTGTGTGATTTTTCTTTAACCTCTTTATGTGATTATATTAATAAATTTTCTACCTTTTAAAACTTTTATTATGGAAATTTTCATGCAAAAATGTTGAAAGCATAGTATACGTGAGTTTAACAGTTGTAAACATTTTGCTTCATCTAGCTTCTTTTACTCATGAACCATTACAGTCAGTTGTAGACTTGACACTTCATTCTGAATATTTCAGCATTTCCTCTCAGTTGCCACAGTACCATTATACATCCAAAAAAATTAACAGTAATTTCCAAATATTATCATATATTGCCCATATCTGGATTTTTCCCAATTATCCCCTTAAAGTCTCTTATAGGCTTAAAAAAAAAAAAAAAAAGGATCCAAAGTTCGTACATTGCATTTTTTTGCATTATATCATTAGTATCTTCAAATTTAGAAGAGTTTCCTCACCCTTTGCTTTTTTTCTACCTCTTCCTGAATTCCTAGAATACTGAATTTTCTACAGTCTTGTTGTCTTACATGTTTGTAACTTTGTTGTCTTACTGTCTTCTGGATCTGATTATTTACTTGGCTCACTTAATTTGGGACCAGTTTCAATTTAGATTTCATGGGCTATTGTTAAGTCTCTGGATGCATTTCAAAGCAAGGGTGTCAGTGAGCTCCCTGATAGTTTATGGAATAGTTTTTCTTTCTGTGCACATGTTTTTTACTAAAAGGAGAAGAGTAGGTAAAAGTACTCTCGTAATTTTAGATTATAACTAGAGTGTGTATGTGTGACAGAGAGAGAAAAGTGATTAGTTTTGCTGCATTTTAGCCATATCTGATTTCTAAAATTATCCATTGCTAAAAATCTACAAATAGTTGTATACCATTGTCATTTTAATCAGTTCATCTAAAAACAGCTATACCATTGTCCCTATAAACTAATAAATCAGTTCATCTAAAAACAGTCTGACTGACTCATTGAATTAATCAAGGATAACTAGATTCTACACCACCTTGACACAAGATGTTTTCCCACTGTAGAAAATCCTGAATACTAACTGGGTAAGTGTCTAGATACTGGAGTCTCATTTAATATGGGGAAAACATTGGGAAAGGGTTATTTATAGTTATGGGCACTTTACTCTTCAGCTGGTATGCCATATTCACTATTTTGTTTAGATGTGCCAGTTTTAAGTCTAAGCCAGTGATTGTATCTTTGTACTGAAAATAAGGGTGTTGATGGATGATTCTGTTTGGTTGTCTTTGTTTCCACTCTTCAGTTTGTTACATGAAGGTTTTCACCAAATAACCTGAGGAGAAAATACTGCGTACTGTATGAATAGAATGTCATCCAGATCAATACCTGTGTATCTTTAGATATTACTTATGTGAAATCAGAGCCTAGCCTATAGATGGCTGTGCTGGCATGAACGTTAGCACCGAGGAAGTAGCCTTAAATACACATAGGGCTTTGCGAAGGTTTTTAAACAAGGGGTGACACTGAGACAAACGGGGCCTTGAAAAACAATTAGGCATTCACCAAAGTTAGAATCAGAGAAAATATATTTCATAAAATATTTTTATGAAACTTTTAATGCTGCTTTCTGACCTGCAGGTGATGAAGGGAGTATGCCAGCTGATATAGCCACATTACTAAAAACGTCAATGGGCCTGTGAAGTTAAGAATTGTGAATTCCTAATTGATGAGGAAATATCAACTTGGTGCACTCAAGGACATTTACATTATGATGACCATGGGGTTTATGAACATTTATAACTTTTTATAATTTCCATATTACATTTCTCATAGTATGGACAACTTTTTTGCCACTAACTAAATTCTCCAGACGCTCACATGTGAAATTTCAAACAAAAAGCCACAAATAATGTAGTCCTGAAGATGTTGAATAATCATTTTACAAAACAGTTTTCTGAATGGGGATTAGTTGGTGATTGTTTGTAACAAATATGCTAATGCTTTAGAAATGTCAGTATTTTTGTAATTATTTCTACCTCCAAATATATATATATTGTCTTTCACTGGATAATGTGTGTAGATTTTTACATGTGCCTTATTTGACAATGCTTATGTCTTGTTTTTCTTGTCTCCTTTGAAGTTCTTTTTTTGTTAGTTTAAAGGATGCAGCTGTATAGATTATATAGCTTTCATTTTATTGCTATTTGAAGCAGATGTTCACCACTGTCAACAAGAACTCAACCTGAATTTAAAGGTGGCATTCCATATACTAACACCCCCAGGTCCTTCCAAGTACTTCTGTTAAAACAAATTTGTTTGGCTAGGCACTAAGTTGTTTTCCAGTGAATAGTAACTGAAGAAGCCCTTATCTTGCTCCTTGGATTAATTCCTTCTGTTCATTTCCCAACTGCACTAATTGTGCTTATTACTCTGCCTATTCTTGTGCATGTTTTCATTGATTTCCCTCTCCCTGGCTTTTGCTTCTCTTGAAACTGTTGCCCAGTCACTTCTGCTCCAGTTCTCTTTACTCTCTAAATAGTAGTTTATTCCTGCCACGTCTCCACATATCAGCAAAATGTGGGTAACATTTGTCTAGCCTGGCAGAACAGATTAGCAGGCTATTTCACTTCAAAGCAGACTGAACGTGACTTCATATTAAGGCAGCGATAGGTACTGCATGGAAATAGGTCATTAACGTTAAACACTTCTCAAAATATAACTTATCAGTTTCCAGAATTTCCAGTACAGGACCTCCTGAAGAGAGAGCCATTGTTCAATTCCAATTCAGTGTGGGTGACAAAGTGAAATTTAGAAGAAGTAAAGTTGTCTATTTGATATTTAACTCTTTATTAAATCTTTCTTTAAAATTTTGCCTGTCAGTCTATCTTGCTGTTTTTATTATACATCAGTTCCTTTGTATAACTTGTGGGTTTCATGTGTTTTGTTTTTATTATGTAAATATCATTATAAATAAACTTATTTATAAATCACAGACTTGGTAATTATTGGAGATTATACTTTCGAGGCATCCTCACTTGCTAAGATGCTAAGGTAATATAGTCCTCTGGAGTTAGAAGAGTATTGAAGCTCTCAAAGCGGTCTTCAGATATTATAGACTCTGAAACTCACGATTGAGTAGGTTTATCCAATCTTGAAGGTACATTGAATATATTCAGTATATTTTAGTATAATGGGGCTAGAAGGAATCTGCAAATATTATTACTACCTCCTACATCGCAGGACCCAAATCACTTATTGTTGGAAATACTACCTTTTAAAAATCTCTCAAAATGGATTTCTCATAAGTTTTCTGTGTTAATGTGTCTTCAGTGATCGGCTGTTTCTTTTGCTGTTAAATCCATAATATCTTTAATAAAAGCATTCGTGAACATAAGTTGTATTTTCACACCCTTTTTAATAGTTTCTAACTCTCCCTTTACCCTTAAAAATATAATATGGAGCACAAATGAGATCATATGTGCTTAATATTGTCTGTTTCTCAATAAACTGAAATTTATTACTTAGGATGTATTCCCATCAGTGTGTTCATTGGACTGATATCAGTGAACATCATAATCCATTATCAGTAAAGGGCATGTGAAGCCATAGTTATTGGAATATTATCTTGACCAACCGAAGCAACTTTTATTTTTTAATGCAACTTACAAAGAGGTAGGAAACCTATACCTTATGTGTGTTCATAACTGTATTCCTGACCCAGAGACATGTAACTTTATACCATGAGATATTTTTGTCACAACATTACTGTTGTTTCTGATTGTTGGTATTACTGTATAGTGGTTAGATTGGAGTATCAGGAGATTTGGTTTTCATTTACTTGACCCTGAGCCAGACACTTAAATGTCCATAATTAAGGAAATGATTCTTAGGATTCTTTTCTTCCCAAAATGTGTTTTTGTCTGATTACAGTATGCAACTTTGATTCATTCATATTCTCTCATACTTGCTCACTCACCTAGGAGCCATTTAACTTGGGGACAGGATGGGATAATGGAATGTCCTTCAGTGAAAAATGGTGACCTAAAGGTTAATGATGATGCTATGATTGAAATATTTACTTATGAGACCTGCTGTGGTTGCATTTTATAGTTGAATTATGATTTGTGTAAACAAATTGATTATCTTATTTTGAATTATTATAATTTTAGGTAAGCATTGTATTTCTCACTTTTCTCACTTTTTCCTAAATTCTATTTTAATTAAGGCTTGTCAGAATGTAATTTTATGGCAGAAAACGAACATGCATAAGAGGGAAGAAAAGTTACTACCTTCATTATCTAGAGTATCAATTTAAATTCTTTTGCAGAAGATAATTTTTTTTCTTTGGATTGCCTTGATAAGAGGATAGAGTACTTTGCAATGAGATTCACTTAAAACCAACATGTTGTTATTTATTAACAGCCACTAGTGATAAGAAAATGTGACCCAGGGTGCCTGGGTGGCTCAGCCAGTTGAGTGTCTTGAGTCTTGATTTTGGATGATCTCATGGTTTGTGGGTTCAAGCCCTGCGTCAGGCTCCACACTGACCATGCAAAGCCTGCTTAGGATTCTCCCTCTCTTCCTCTCTGCCCCTCCCATGGGCGCTCTCTCTCAAAAGAAATAATGCTTTTAAAAAAAAAGTGATTCAAAGAAGCAAGTTATTTGGGAAATGCACTTTGTTTTTATGTATAATTCTTAATAATGTATAAAGCATTTAACATCTTTTCTCCTATTTCATAGAACGTTGTGATGAAAGAAGCACCTTAAAATAAGATCATACTTGGCCGAACATTCCTTTTCTTTTTATTCCCTTACACTCTCTCCTCATTTCTGGCTTTTCAACCATGTTCTCCTTCCCCTGTCCTGCATTTCAAGTATAAGGCCATCTATTTCATTGGTCTGTTTCTATATATAACATAATGCTAAGATTAGACAAGCCAATATTAATAATATTAACATGTAAATTGACTGAAACATGATATTCCAGTGCTATAATTATGGTTTAAAATTGGCTGAGGGATAATCCATATTTCCTTGCAAGATTTCTAAAACTTGTTTAGAAATCACTTGTTTATATGGGTGGTTCTTGCTTTCCATGGTAGCATGGGGCCATAAAAATGACTGCCAAGTTGAAATTGTACAAAATAATCTTAGTCATTGGAGAAGACCGTTGTTCTATGACTTTAAAACTTTTTTCTCAGCACATTAAAAACGTTGGTTATAAATGTGTAGGTAAATGAAAAAAGTAAAATTAATTTTAGTAAAAGAAACATTGATAAAGTTACTTTTGTAAAAAACGTTATCAAGAATAGTACTAATACTTTCTTGTATGATTACAAGAGAGCATTCTTTTTATACCTTGGCAAATTATAATTCTGAATTTGTATCGCCTTCCAAAATTTTATTGCGTTTTCAGTGTCCTGAAAACTATGCCTGCTCTTTTTTTTCTTTTTTAATAGGCTTTATTTTCTAGGTGAGCTTTAGGTTCACAGCAAAATTGAACAGTAAGTAGAGATTTCCCATATATCCCTTCTCCTTCTCTCCCCCCTCCCCACTTTCATCAACGCCCCCATTCCAGAGTGGTACATTTGTTACAATCAGTGAACCTACATGGACACAAGATAATCACCCAAAGTCTATTGCATTAGGGATTGCTCTTCGTTTTGTATATCCTGTGAGTTTAACAAATTCATTATAGTATACAGAATAGTTTTACTGTCTAAAAATTATATTCCATCTTTTCAACCTTCCCTCCTCCTTAGCCCCGCACCATCACAGGCTCCACAGTTTTGCCTGTATTGGAATCAGAATGTCCTATAGCTGGAATCATACAGTAGCCTTTTCTTTTTTTTTTTTTTTTTTATTTAAAAAAATTTTTTTTTAATGTTTTATTTATTTTTGAGACAGAGCATGCACAGGGGATGGTCAGAGAGAGAGGGAGACACAGAATCCGAAACAGGCTCCAGGCTCTGAGCTGTCAGCACAGAGCCTGACGCGGGGCTCGAACTCACGGACCGTGAGATAATGACCTGAGCCAAAGTCAGACGCTTAACCGACTGAGCCACCCAGGTGCCCCCATACAGTAGCCTTTTCACATTGGCTTCTTCACTTAGTAATCTGCACTTAGATTTCCTCCGTGTCTTTTCATGGCTTGATAGCTCACTTCTTTTTTAGTGCTGAATAATCTCTTGTTTGGTTGTGCCATGGTTCACTTATCCTACTCACTATCAAAGGGCATTTTGGTTGTGTCCAAGTTTTGGCACTTACCAATAAAGCTGCCACAAACATCCATGAGCAAGTTTTTGCATGCACCTAAGTTCTCAACGCCTTTGGGAAAGTACCAAAAAGTGTAATCGCTGTATCATATGGTAAGAATAAGTTTAGTTTTGTAAGAAACTCAAATTCTAAGTTGTCTTTACCATCTCGCATTCCTGTCAGCAGTGAATAAAAGTTCATTTTGCTTTACATCCTCGCCAGCGTTTGGTGTTGTCAGTGTTTTGAATTTTTGCCATTCTAACAGGTAGGTAGTGATATCTCCTTGTTTTCATTTGCCTTTCCCTGGTGACATGATGTTGAGCATCTTTTCATATACTTATTTACCATGTATATGTCACCCAAGAGGCGCCCATTCAGTTCTATTGTCCGTTTTGTAACCACTCTTTCCATTTATGTGCAATTTGAATTTGGCTCCAGCATTGTCACTTTTCCTTTCTTTACTGTACTTCATCTTTGTTGCTGAGCTCCCTTTATAAATTATCCACTTTTTAAAAACTTTTGAATGAGTTTATCACTGAGAAACAAGCAGGCAATGCAACTACACCCTTTGCTGTCTGTACATGAATAACAGATGTGCAGTGACCAGTCACTAACAGACTTTGAGAGCAGTGATATGACAGGTGGTTACTCATGAGACGTATCTGTTACCTACATAGTGATTTGTGGACTGAAGAGTTAGCAGCAAACTTAATACCTTATGCAATTACAGCAGAAGTCCAACCCATTTGTTTGGGAAATGTGTTACTTAACCATTGTGACTGAAATCCAATGCTTGTTGAAACTGATGCAAAATGAGCCCTGCCTGGATTGTAAACTCTTCTTTCTCAGTTGTAAATGATGTGAAGTTATTCTGGGGAAAAGAAAAAAAAAATGGATACTGGAAACAATGCTCTCACCCCCCGCCACCCCCCCCCCCCCACGGCTGCTCTTTTTTCCTTGTTTGTTTGCTTAAGCAGAATATGGAAAGAGTGAAAGTCTTGATGGAGCCGGGGAAGGGAGTGTGTGGGTTACATGGCTGCTGTAGCTTATCTGATGGAAGCGTTGCTGTGAAGAACAGTAAAGCTTGGAGGTAGCACACGTCACCTAGAGTTTGGTTTGGGGCCTTCGTTGTATCCAGTCAGCGATGGCAGGAATGGCTTGAACTTTCTTCCTTAATGTTACCAATCTAGGATGGTTATCCAGCAAGTCAGGTTTAAATACCAAAAGTGTGGTGCTGCAAATTTCCCAGTAGAAATCTGCCCAAGTTACCTAGTTGAAACAAAAATTGCCATTTGAACATAAAAGGCATGGCTTCTTAAATCAAAAATAGTTTCTTTTGGGGGCACCTGGGTGGCTCAAAGTGTCTGACTTCAACTCAGGTCATGATCTCATGGTTCATGAGTTTGAGTCCCGCATCAGGCTCTCTGCTGTCAGCACAGAGCCCACTTCAGATTCTGTCTCGCTCTCTCTCTCTGCCCTTTCCCTGCTTCTCTGCTCTTTCTCTATCAAAAATAAACAACAACAAAAAGTTTCTTTTTAATTTAAAGTTCTCTTTTACTATGAAAGTGGAATGAGTATATGATAGAAAATAACAGATAACACTATACTCCCAATACCTAGAGGTTGCTAATATTAACACCTCTGGGTATAAGATATTTGTGTGTGCGTGCTGCTTCTAAAATGAGATCTTACAGGGGCACCTACATGGCTCCATGGGGTTAAGAGTCCGATTCTTGGTTTCAGCTCAGGCCATGATCTCACAGTTGTTGAGTTCTAGCTCCTTGTCAGGCTCTGGGCTGACAGTGCAGAGCCTGCTATGGTTCTCTCTCCCTCTCTCTGCCCCTCCCTGTTCACGCCCTCTTTCTCTACCTCTCAAAAGAAATAAAAACTTTATGAAAAACACAAAAGGAGATTTTACAGTACATACATATTCTTGTAACTTGATTCACTCTCAACCTCTCTGACAATACATCGTTATCTTATACCCAATCAATACTTTTCATCTCTTTCAAAAATGTCCCTTACAGGACACAGCAGACCCATTTCAGGACATGCGTTTCATCTGGTTATGCCACTTAACTCCCTTTTACTGAAGAGTTCACACTAGTCCTGAATAATGTGCTATCTTCAGGATTTGTGTGATTATTTTGTCCTGTTGTTGACCTTGTTCCTTTATTCTGCAGAGTATGAAGGGATAGAGTGCACGTTATCCCTAGAGAGTTCATAGTTGCAAGTTAAATATTTTTCACTAACACATTATATTGCATCACATCAAAAGACATAATGGGTACCTGAGCATTAGTGGAACCCTTAGAGTGATGGCAGCCTGGTCCTACCCTTGTACACTTTTTCTTTGTACACTTCCCCCGCCCTGCCCCTTTGTGACTAGAAATTAATCCGGCTGACATTACTTTCGCTCCAGATGAATGTCAAAAAGTGAAGTTTAAATGTGGACTATCCTTAGTTTTCTTTTTGTATGGAATTTAATAATGCTAATTCTAGTGTTTTATGAACATGGACACTAAAACCCTGTCAGCCAGGAGAGTTTTATGGGTTAGAGGATTCAGAGTTCAGGCAACAAATATTTATTGTGTGTGATGCACGGGTTTAGGTGCTGTGATGGGTTGGAAAGCAAAATGTGCTGCAAGCCCTTTCCCGGATGTAGCTTTTATTTAAGAAGCAGGAAGACAAACAGGTAACTGATAGGGACAGTGAAGAAAAAGTGAACGACTTTCAGGTGGTCATGGAGGGAAGACCTTTAGCAGGTGACATTTAAGCCAGGCTTACATGAGGATAGGACCCAGACAGGAAACCGGCTGGAAATGAAGCATTCTAGGCCGAGGGGCCAGCAAGCGTAAAGGCTCTTAGGTGGAAGTGAGATTTGTGTCTGAGGAACAAACAAAACACGAGTGTGTGTGGAACACTGTGA
This sequence comes from Acinonyx jubatus, assembly GCF_027475565.1. Taxonomy (NCBI): domain Eukaryota; kingdom Metazoa; phylum Chordata; class Mammalia; order Carnivora; family Felidae; genus Acinonyx; species Acinonyx jubatus. The sequence continues at coordinate 124,267,630 of NC_069382.1, read as the reverse complement.
GGAAGGGAGAGAGTGCTAAGAGATGGGGTCAGGAGGTAGTTTACTGAAGTTTTAAGAGAAAACAAGGGGAGTACATTTTAAGTCTTTAGAAAGTGTTCATTCAATAGGGCAGGGAGAGGAACATTATAGGAAAGTCTACTGGGGAGTCCATGGGAGGAAATGAAGAGGCATGTGGTGAGTTGCAAGTTGAGAATAAAGATGCAACAAGCTTGCTTCTGTGTCACCCAGAAGGATTCAACACACTGTGACCAGACTAAGTCACCAGAGTGCTGCGAAAAGCAATCTGTGTCTTGTCTCCTAGAATGTAGTCTCCTTGAAGGACCCCAACCTACCCCAGTACCTGAATCGTATTTAGATCTGAGTTTTTGTCCATAGTACTTCATAGGTGCCACTGCGCTCCTCTGTCAGTAGTAGGGCTGTAATATCTGGTTGTCTCACTTTTTGTGACATTAACAATTATTATTAGTCAATGCCTAGGTCCATTCCAATTATCAGGGGTTGGAAAACGGTAACAGTTTGTTTTAATCCCCCTTTTTATTTACTAACTGGAATACTTTGGTGAAGACAAACTCGGCCCATCGATTTTTGTTATCTTGAGGTGCAATTGGCATAGGAAAGGCAAGGTAAATTCTTTATTCAAACCCCCCAACCTTTTAAAGACCGTTTTCAGAACAATAATTTGACTCCGTATCATCTAAAAGTAACCAATGAAGCTCTATTTGGTTTGGGGGTTTACGTGTACATGTTTGTGTTTGGTTGTGGTGTCTTCACATCATGTCTTCATTTTGATTTGTTTCAATCCACTGCCAGTAATATTCTTAGTGAAGCTTGAATTGTCCCATCTTTGGCCACTGGAAGCCTCTTCAAGTTAACTTTTGAGTCCTTGTGACACAACCCCAGTTGTCTTTGATAATTCATTTGCTTCCGGTGTGATGAGGTATTCCCAGCTCGTCTCTTACGTTTCCCTGCCCGAATTGAGAATGAGCTATTTCTCCAAGAACCCCTCATTCCTTTTAATATTTAATATTAAATCCTTTAATACTTAGACCCCAAATCTGGGTCCTGCAGGTGCCCAGGACAATTGGATTGGTCATTGTGTCCAGAAAAAGGGATACAACATGCTTTTTTCTTTACCCTGAGATAAAGTTCATCATGACTTCAGATATAGTTCACTTTCAGGAATAAGATGTTTACTCAGCTTCATGCATCTGACATCTCTATCTTCTTTCTCCCACACTGAAGGTCCTGGTTCTCAGTGACATCCACATATTTTTGTATTGCTTAACCCCAAAATATGATATACTAATATTAGAAGAAAACAATATGACTAAAGCCAGTACCACCAACAATATAATTACAAGAACACTCACTTTACTTTGCTTTATTGCATGTTGCAGATACTGAGGGTTTTTTTTATTGTTTAAGAGACAGAGAGAGGGGTGTGTGTGTGTGTGTGTGTGTGTATTTGTGTGAGTGGGGGAGGGGCAGAGGGAGAATCCCAAGCAGGCTCCAGACTGTCAGTGCAGAGCCCAGTATGGGGCTCAAATTCATGAACTGTGAGATCATGACCTGAGCCAAAATCAAGAGTTGGACGCTTAACCGACTGAGACCTAGGAGCCCCACATAAACTGTGTTTTTTACAAAGGTTTGTGGCAAACCTGTGTTGAGGAAATCTATTTTGTACTATTTTTCCAAGAGCATTTGCTCACTTTGTGTCTCTGTGTCACATTTTGGTAACTCCTGCAACATTGCAAGCTTTTTCATTATTATGGTGTCTGTGATCAGTGATTAAAAGGTGCTGAAAGCTCAGATGATGGTTAACGTTTTTTTAGCAACAACGTATTTTTTTTTAAATTTTTTAATGTTTATTCATTTTTGAGAGAGAGAGACAGAGTGTGAGTGGAGGAGGGCCAGAGAGAGACGGAGACAGAATCTGAAGCAGGCTCCAGGCTCTGAGCTGTCAGCACAGAGCCTGACACAGAGCTCGAACCCACAAACTATGTGATCATGACCTGAGCTGAAGTCCGGTGTTTAACGGACTGAGCCACCCAGACGCCCTGCAACAAAGTATTTTTTAATTAAGATATGTATATTGTTTTGTTTTGTTTTGTTCTAGACAATACCATTGCATGCTTAGCAGATTACAGTATAGTGTAAACATAACTGTATACAGGGAAACCAAAAATTCATTTGCTGTGATATTCGCATTGTTGTAGTGGTCCAGAACCGATCCCACAATATCTCCGAGGTATGCCCCTACTAACAACGGTGTACAATTTCTATTTTTTGTCCTGAGAGAATATTTATAATAAGATGTATAGTCAAATTACTGTGTTTTATTGTGATATTTCTTAAAACAGTTCTACCTCACTAATAAAGTACTTTACACACTTCATGCATCAATTTGACACAGGTTTATTTGTTTCACTTTGCTTTTACTTTGCAATGTTAGCTTTTTAAAATATTTTTGTTGTTTTTATATAATTATATAAAATATTTAGTGGATGCTTTCAAAGTTAAGTCCACTAAAAAAATTTATTCAGAGAAGTTTAGCTTTTATCCCTGCGCTCTAACCTACTCTCTCCCGATGGGTAACTTTTTTTTTTCTCAGTGACTCTTTGTAAGTTTTTGGTTGGGGGTGTGTGTGCTTGCGTTTTTTTATGATGTAAACGGTACTCACAGAGTTACCAATGAGCCACTCTTTTTCCCCTAAGTATGTGTCCAAATCTTGCAGAAGATGAGGTCCATCATATGTAAGAAGCTCATTAAACATCTGGTCCTAGGAGAGAGAGAAAAAGCTCACTTTAAGGATAATAGGAAGAAAAATAAATAATATGATTGGAAGAGGAAGTAGATTTTTCCATATTTATTCTCCTGTATGAGCTGAGAAAGGAAGAGAAGTAGCTTATGTGTTGTTGGTGGGGGTGGTTGCTGTTTTCAAATGTGTGACACGGAGATTGGGGTCTGATTCTTTATACTTAGTCATCCCTTTGTTACTCATGGATTAAAAAATAACTGTCACCGGTTCTTACAGCTTCTTTGTATATGATGACTAAATATTTCACCCACAAAAACTTTTCATGATTTTTATCTTAATTTTTACTGAGAAAAAACGATTCCATTATGTTTTTACATTTTTAAAATTAATCTTTTTTCTTAGGCTCACTCTTTTTGAAGTGAAATGACGTAACTGAGGCTAAAGAAATGAATTTTAGTTTGTAAGGCTAGGTTCCTTTTGTTTGGCAGTCTTTTATTTCCCCATTGCACTTAACAGAAGTAATCTATAATAAATCATTATGCTCTCGGGCTTTTATGCATTTTTTCTTGTTGGCTTGACATGGTGCCTTAGTATGAGCCTTGTCTGCCTTGAATATCATCTACAAAACCATCATCTAGGTGCACTCTTTTGATATATTATGTAAGCTAACATTACAAACCAAATGTTCTTAGAAGAGACCATGGCCTCTTTCTTGGTAAGAAGTGTTTGTTTATATATGGAAATTCTGGCTGGTGTGTATCTTGGATATGAAATGTAAGCCAATCTCAAAAATATTATAAAATATGTGTGTACATGTGTTATTTGCTAATAATGATAAATGATGTATAATAAAATCCAGCCTTTATTAAGACAGGTCAGGTTGTGGATTAACTCCCTCACCAACTTGCCAATTCCTTTGTTATTATTATAACTGCTAGGTAATAGAGATTACTGTAACATAATGCCTTAGGTTTGTAGAGCACAGTTTGCAAAAGCATCATTACATATTTACATACATTGGCCAGATTTTATAAATGAAACATGGGAAGTTTGTCATTATTTTGCCTTTTTATTTTTTCCACTGTTCTATGCTACCTTCATTCATAAGGTTCTCTCTCTATGGTTAATATGTTCATAGTTTACAATAAAACAGTGTGAGTTCTGCCTCTTACACATCATGTGCAAGCTGAGAAGTAATGGACCCAGATCTATATGGCACTTCCCAGAGCCCAGCCCAGCTCAGCATCAGTTGGAAAGGTATTTATGGCCAACTTGACTCTCCTAGAATAGCTAGAAATGGGAAGGAGTCAAATGGAACAGGATGTAGCTGCTGGACAGGTTTCCAAAACTTCTGTATTCTCATCTACACAATTTTGTTCCTTCTTCTAATGTGCATTTCCCACAACTTAAGGTCAGGTACACTGATGCTTGTGCATATGCAATGCCAAATAAAAATCTTTTCTCTGCACTAAAAGAATCTTTTATTGCAGGTTCTCTTTATATGTTTGGTGAATCATCTCAGTGATTCATCTCCTCGAATGACATGTAAATTATAACCAGCATAATTATTAGTATTTAAGAATCATTTTGAAGAATACTCGCTAAAATAACACAAAGAAGATGAAATTTCATTACACATCCTTTTTTTCCAGATGTGTACTTTTAAAAATGTATTTCCTGATAGACCCTAGATAGCCACTCGGTAGACTCAGAAATTTCCTTCTTCCTCCAGAGCGTTGTAAGTCAGGAGGTTTTTGAACCTGAGAACTGATTGCTATAGTATTCTATCAGATGACTTTTAGAGGAATTCTATTTCTCCAAAGCATTTATCTTTAAATCCACACTTCCTCAATCATTTAGTATTGGAAATGGGCCACTGGCATTCCTTCAATCCTGCTCATCTTTCATCTTCCCGTTCCCATTCTTTAGGGGGAAACTGAAAGAGATATGTTGAATAACCAGGGAAACACAAGTGGTAAATTCGAGGATTCTCAGGGTGATCAATGTCCAGAAACATATTTTGCCTTCTAAATTTAATTTTTTAAAAGTTGGAAGTGGAATTTTTTAGCAACAAATACTGTAACATTTATAATTATGTGTGTTTCATAGATCTTTAGGGCTCATACAGTAAGAGGGCTATTTTCACTGTCCGTCCATCTTCACTGTATCAATATTCTGCTCTTGAAAATGGTACCTGACCACAAGGTGGCAGCAGTGCAACCTACTGCCGGGAGACTACGCAATGGAATATACTGGAACTGTGGCCTGTTCATTATATATTAGCCAGATCCTGCTTATTAATCAGATGGTATGTAGCCAATTGCAATATTTCTGTAACATGTCCTCCTTTCATATGATTTATTTATAAACTTGGATTATGTCCTGTGAATTTTGTTTTTTTAGCTAGAAGGTATGTAAGAGCATGGTTATTCTAATACAAAGGTAGGTTACTCTAATCATAAACATCCAAAGAATATTTTCCTCTGGGAGTTAGCTTCTATTATGGAGCCTCGGCCACAGAAAAGTACAAAATAGAGAAATAGAGAAGAACAAGCCCATTGATTGATAGATTGCCAATCAGTGGGGTCTTTAGCACATCGAAGGAAAAGTTTTAGATACATTTTTCTAAATTGGAGATTATGTATCTACTTGTCTCTGCACTTATAAGGATGTGTTAAATATAGATGGCCATGTCTGAGAAAAGGAAAAACAATGAGCAATGAACTATATAAGCACTATTAATTATATATCATAGAATAATTATAATATCTAATATTTCTCAAAACACTTGCTACCTTGTCATAGGTACTCATGCTAACTTTTCATTAATCCTGCCAACACACTTCAGAGTGGATTCTGTGGTATCCCTACTTTACAGACAAAGAATTTGAACTATTGATAGGTAGTTATGTGACAACTAGTAAGAAGGGAATCAGAATTCAAGCCTGGCAGTGTGACTCCAGAGCCTGAAGGTAATTGCTATGAATCAAAGCTGAGCTTTTATTTTAAACTTTGTGCTGGTTAGGCAGCCATTACATTCATGTCAAGGAATCAGGAAATGTGAATACTTTGATGTTCCAAATATCTCTATTGAAATCAGAAGTTCCTAGTTAAGTAAGTTGTATTTAGCATAAGTATGTTTAAGCAAATTGATAAGACTGTCATTCCATGCTGTAACTTTTGGATACAGACCATAAGCGATAAGACATACATAGTGACCAGCTGCTGGCATTAAAACCAGCGGTTGAGAACATGGAGTCTGAGTCCGAGTGGCTGGGATTTGAATTCCTTGTGTACTACTTACTAGCTAAATAACCATATACAAGTTACTTATGCTACATGAACCTCAGTTTCTCCATCTGGAAAAATGAACATCATAGTTTCTCCCTAAGGGAGGCCCTGGGTGTTAGTCACTAATTTAAAAGAAAGAATGCACAGGTGATGAGGCAACTCCATAACCACTCTATCTCTTAGTTTCTTCATGTGCAGAGTGAGCATGGTGATAGAAAGCACTTATTGGGGCGCCTGGGTGGCTCAGTCGGTTAAGCGGCCGACTTCAGCTCAGGCCATGATCTCGCGGTCCGTGAGTTCGAACCCCGCGTCAGGCTCTGTGCTGACAGCTCAGAGCCTGGAGCCTGTTTCAGATTCTGTGTCTCCCTCTCTCGGACCCTCCCCCATTCATGCTCTGTCTCTCTCTGTCTCAAAAATAAATAAACGTTAAAAAAAAAATTTAGAAAGCACTTATCTCACGGGTGGATTGGGGGGACTGGCTGAGACCACGTGTGTGAAGGGGCTGGAGCCACACCCGCATGTGGTGTTTCAGAAGTTCAGCTCTTGCTGTCTCTCATGCATCACATATGTAGTGCCTGCTAAGTGAGAGGTGCAGTGCTAGGTGTGGGGACATGAGTGAGTAGCATGGACATAATTACTACCCTCATGGGTGTTCCATTGGAGGAGACAAACAAGTAAATATATTTTAAAATACGATTGTAATGAGGCCCTACAGGACACCACTTAGGGGGCTGTAATGGAGAATAACCAGCAAGGTCTATTTAGAATTCTGGATAAAGATGATGGATGTGACACACATACATATTTTTCATCCAAAAACCACAGTAAATACGTATTTTTGAAAAGATAGAGCCCACAAAGAGGTGGAAAACAGGAGACAAGACAAAACAAAATTTGAAACCGTAAAGAAAATGGTTGAATGGTATCTGCAAAGGTAAAGCTGAAAACTTTAATATCTATCTCATAACACCCTCAAATGGTTCAGGAAGAGGCAAGATATATCGAGAATTGGGGGTAAGGAGGTAAGAGAGAGGATAATGTGAGGACTGGTGGAAAGCTGTGGAAGAAGTCGTTTTAGCATGAGATTTCCTCCTTCATTTTACACTTGACAAGTGCCTCTGCCCCATCATTAGCAGAAGGCTCGAGAGGGTGAAATCGATGGTTTGTGGGTTGGGAGTTGTCATTCATAATGTGTTCAAAATAGGAGATTAAATGAATATATGCACACTGAACTCTAAGTTCTGAGATTCTTAGCCCTCTCTTTGCTGATTGTTTCCCAGAACACTGGCATCCACAACTTTATTTCCAGGCAAAAGACTGGAAGTCCTCTCTTGGGACTCCTTCTAGTCCCTAAAGATAGTGCTATTGAGAAATACTCTGCAAATGGCCTGGTGATGCTCAAAATCAACGAACCCTGTCCACATGCCGAGGGCTTTGGGTAAACTTTTTAATATTCTTATTCTTTATCATGGATTATAAAGGATGGTCTGGCTTGTGGGGAAAGACAGAGACCAAAAAAAGAGGAAAATTAGGGTAATAAAGATCTCAGGATGACAACTGTGCACGAGGTGTTTAGGTGACCAAACCAGACTGAAGCAGTGTGGCACACAAGACAGACATATCCATGCTGTCTGTCATCATCACACCTCTTGTCATCAAGCCTTCCTTTTAACTTTTAGAATCCTGGAGGATGCACCCTAAATAAAGAAGTAAGTAAAAGACAGAGGTGGCATCCAGGAAACAATAGGACTCCACTCAGGAGAAAGACATCCCTGGGATGACAGTGAAGGGAAGTCTGGTGAAGACAGATGTGCAGAAACCTAGACAGTTCAGCAAAAGAGAGAGGATCTCAGCCAGGTATGTCCAAGAAAATAGGGGACATAATAGATTATCTGGTATCATTGACCTTGTGGAAAATCGTATTGGCAGGCTACTGGATGGTGTGGGAAGGTTTAGTAGTAAGTGTAAAAGCAATTAGGCAAATGAAGGAAAGGCAATTAGTAACTTTGAGGAGGTAAAGTGAGAAAGGAAATAAAGTATACTACAATTCACAGTTCTCTATAATATTTGCCTAGGAATACTAATGTAACAACCAAATATCAATTTGAACAAAACATTTCAATATCATTAAAATTGGGAAGAAGGGAAGCAGAGACGATGATTACATAAGAGATAAATTCTTATTACCATAGTAATAAGTCCAGAGAAACTATCTAAAATTAGTGAATCAAAGAAAGCCATATGGACTTGTCTTAAAGAACTAGCTAAACGAGGGTTATGTCTGAGGAGGGGTTAATGTGAAGAGGTAAAGCAGGAAATCGCTGTACTTTGTTTTAAATTTGTTAATATAATTTGATATTTTAAAACTATAGGTATGTCTTACTTTGATAGAAAGGCGATTTTAAAGCAAGCCACCTAATGCCTGGCAAGTGGATATGATTAATAGTAACAACGAACTGATCACATTACTTTTATATCTTGTTTTTTCTCTGCCCAAGGAAAACGTGACATGAAATCATCCAATGTATCCACAATCGCATCAGCTTGACATTGTTCCAGTTCTGTCTTTCCAGCCAGATCTATAAAATAAGACCATTTTAAGCCCAGAAATACACTGGATTTGATTGACTATATTAAAATGTTAATTTAATAGGCAATATATTGTTATAGTTAAAAAATTCAAAATATAAAACTGTATCCAATGAAGACTAACTTCCACCCCCACTCCCATCCTCTCATTGTGCTCCCTTACCTACCATTCCGTTTGGAGGTGGGGGCGGGGGTTGGTATTCTTCTATTATTTCTTTATGAAAATAAAACTATATATCCCACTCAATATAAGCATCCCCCATATATCCTACAGATCTTTCCTCACAAGTTTGTTAAGGGCATCTTTGCTCCTTTTTCAGCTACATAGAAGCACCACTGTCTAGCCTCTGCTGATTAGGTTTGTTTCTTTCATGTCTTTTACTAATATTAGAATAAATAACTCGTACAACAAATAACCTGCTTTATCATTGATACTTCTCTGGCATTTAGTTTCATTCTTCTTTACACTATAATGTTCAATAATAAAATTGTTTAATGAGTAGCAAATATATGTCCTGTATTTTTTTTTTTTTTTTTTTGGTTATCAAAACTCTTCAACACAATAAACATATTACCTGTGTTTTTGGTCAGGTATCTTGCTATTGCTAGGCTCTGGTGAAGGTTAAGTCCATCGACTTCCAAAATGGGGATTTTACCGAATGGAAGAGCTTAAAATAAAAGAAGCAACAATAAAAAAAAATCAACTTCCGTACCAAAATCAGTAATAATTCTTCCATTTTTTACTGATAATTACAGAAATAAATCATGATTTGAAAGTTATAAAATTTTTGAATATTTATTCTAAAAGGGACAGTAAGCACCAGAATCTTCATAAGTTTTATATTTTTATTTAAAAAAAATTCTTAATGTTTACTTTTGAAGGAGAGAGAGAGACAGAGCATCAATGGGGGAGGGGCAACGAGAGAGGGAGACACAGAATCAGAAGCAGGCTCCAGACTCTGAGCTGTTGGCACAGAGCCCCACGCAGGGCTCGAACCCACAAACCGTGAGATCATGACCTGAGCTGAAGTTGGAAGCTCAACTGACCGAGCCACCCAGGCGCCCCTTGATAAGACTTTTTTTTTTTTTAAGTTGTCAGAAGACCTACTACAGAGTTAGTGGCCGCAGCAGGTCGAAAACCCAGGTTTACAGTGACACTACATATTAACCTGTGTATGACCTCATATATTACATAACACTTATTACTTATCTTTTCAAAAACCTTTCTTTTAAAGCTTCATTAATTTTTGTGGCTTCCATGAGCAATAATGTGAGTTATTCTTTAAAACCATAATCTAAGGAAATGGAGAGTTTGATTTACTTATCGAGTTATGGTAAGAAATTTAGCCAATTTTGATGAGAGACTATGTGAAGTATATAGTAAGGTAGTAAGTAAGCAATTTGTACAAATATTAGGGCAGACTCCTAGCAGATGTGTTATTTTACCTGTAGATCCCACTTTGTTTTATCTCAATCTATTATGTTTTGTCAGAAAGAAATATGTTTTTATAGAAAAATTCTAAGTTGTAGATAAATAATAACTACCATATAATTACAGCTATTTGAGTATTTTAATTGCTTACTCATATGTATTTAAAAACAACATCATAATGTATTTATAAACCACTTTTTTTATTTGATAACCTCTTTTTGAAATCTTTCCAAATCAGTGACACATCAGCTTTTTTAAAAAAATTGTTTTTGGGGCGCCTGGGTGGCTCAGTCGGTTAAGCATCCGACTTCAGCTCAGGTCATGATCTCGCGATCTCGCGGTCCGTGAGTTCGAGCCCCGCGTCGGGCTCTGGGCTGATGGCTCAGAGCCTGGAGCCTGCTTCCGATTCTGTGTCTCCCTCTCTCTCTGCTCCTCCCCCGTTCATGCTCTGTCTCTCTCTCTCTGTCTCAAAAATAAATAAACGTTAAAAAAAATTTTTTTAATTGTTTTTAATGGTTATTTTTGATAGAGAGAGCACAGTGCCACCCAGGCGCCCTGAAACATCCCTTTTTAATGGCTGCATTATATTTTGTCACATGTATTGATCACAATATTCCCAACCAGTGCCTTAGTTTCGGAAATATCATTATTTTGGAAAGGGAGAAAAGAATAAAGTGCCACTCATAATCCCATGACCCTAATGCAACTAGAATTAACCTAGAATCAGCCTTCAAGTGTCTTCCATATGCACATTAAATAAGTACAAGATGGATTACAGTTCACATCAGGAATAAAAACATCTTTGAGTACTTACCTAAGGAGTGTGCTAAGTACAATTCTAGGTGCCTGAGATACTGCAGTGAGCTAAACAAAGTCCCAAATAAAGCTGACACAAATCGTGATGCCTTATTCGGAGCAAAGTATGTGATTAGAAATTAACATGCTTAACATTTAGAGGGCTGCCCCCTTTATGCTAGGCAGTGTGCTAAATATTTCATGTACCCATTTGGTCCTCTGGTACTTACCACAATCTTGTGAAGTAGGTATTATCTCATTTTATAAATGAGGAGATGAGGTGAAGAGAGGTTGTGTCAAGAGTCCAGGTCACCTACTTGGTAGAGGCTCAAACTGAGTTCAGTTGGAAACTTTGCTCAGCTGTTTTGCTAGTTCTAAGAGCTATATTTTGTGAAATACATTAAAAATCAGAGCAAACCCAGAGGACAGTAGCCAAGTTAGAGAAGGGTCTGAAAACCACTTTTTATAAGGATTGGCTGAAAAACTTGGCACTCTTCACTGGGGAGAACAAAACAAACGAAGTGTAACCTAATGGCCGCCTTCATATATGGCACAGCAATCAAATGGATGAAAAATTGTACTTATCCTGACTATCTCTAAAACGCAGGACTGGAACTAAAAAATAATTTAAAAAGGGCAGATATTAACTCAAAATGAAGCATAATTTTTTAGCATTGGAACTATTGATGATGGAATGTGTTTTCCTGCGAGATGGTAGGCTTTCAGCTACTGGCAGCATTTGAGCCAAGCTCGTGATAATTGCCAACAGTGGGAATAAAGAAATTTAAGAAGATAAGTGCCAAGGCCTTCATTTGGTTCCAGAAAAAAATAACTTTGGGGTTGTTGGAGATGTAACTAAACAGGAGCATCTGTCAAAAAGCTTTAAGGAATTTAGTGACGCTGGGTATAAGGCTGTGTGATATGGCTGCCAAAGTAAGCACTGTGATCTTGGTAAAATGTCCTTGGAGAGTATCTCGGACTTATGCTAAGAGTGGTGGTCCCATTGTGCTCTGTGCTCTTCTAATGCCTGGAACATTGTGTTTCCCCACAGGCACCATGCATTAAATGGTGGACATAATCTAACAGTAGCTTGTCCTTCGGTAGTGAGGAAATCCAAACTAGGGGACATAAATGGAACCCTCCAGGAAGAGAAGAGAGTTGTCCCTTGGACCCCCACCTCATACAACCCATGGGAAGCAGCATATAAATCAAGAAGTAGAGTCAGGGCTAGAAAGTTTGGACTGAAATTCACAATGATGATCAGAGAAACAAGCAAGGAAGTTCTAAAAGTTGATATCTAGAGGAACAGATGTATGAGTTAGCTGGGACTCAGTTCTGAGCTCGGCCAGTGAGCTTTATCTGCACTCAGAGTATTATCATTGAACTGACTACACAGCAATGTCTTTTTTTCTCTATGATCTTAAAGATACTAAATTTCCTCAAATAATTGGATGTGATAGAAGGAATAATCTATTCTCCACAGATTAAAATGATAAGTCCAAGGCCAATGTATGAAAACCATGAGGAGATAGATTTTAATTTTGTGTAAAGAAGAGTCTTTTAAAAGTTTTCCTCCTTCAAAAATAAACGTTAAAAATTTTTTTAAAAAGAACAAAAATAAATAAACATTAAAAAAAATTAAAAAGGTTTTCCTCCTTTTCTGTTTTCTGTTCTCTCTTTCCAGAATTTCACTGAGACATTAGACATCTTCAACTTGAGTCTCAATTTTTCTAATCTTTTTTCTCCATTTTTTATTTCTTTTTCCTCCTGTACCTTCTGGAGGAGTTCTTACTTTTTTTTTTTATCATTTTATCAATTTGACTTGTTTTGTCTATATCAAATTTTTAGTTTCAACACCTTTTTTGTCTCTGAACATTCCTTTTTATAGCATATTTGTTCACAATGTATAGAATATCTGTTCTCTTTGAGGATTTTCTATTTTTGAAATTTTTTTCTTGCTATATCATCCTGATGCCCTCAGTTGATTTTTCCCCCACTACTTCTTCGTGTAGGTCTGTTTCATATTAGAGGCCTTCTAACAAATATCTATTAAATTTTGGTTTGCCATTCCTGTTTTAAATAAGTGAAAGGAATAAAAGCTAATTGGAACCTCAGTGGACATGGGAAGGGCTTACAAACAGACTGGGCTGGGCCGTGTCATTGAGATGCCCACCCGTTCAGTGTCTGCTAGACATTTCTCTTGGACTGACCAGCTTCCCTGGAGACAACACTTCGCATTTCCTGCCCGAGGGATACTCATTTGGTTGCAGCATTCTGACTGTAGAGCAGGGGATAAGGGCTTTGGGTCTCACTATTTAGTTTCTAGATTTCCGTTGAATCCTACCTATAGTATTGTGTCCTCAGACATGACTGGTGTCCTAGAATCCCCTGGGTCGTCCTTGATTGACAGTAATCTCCATCCTTCTTCCAGGGTGGGAAAAAGATCTTGTGGTCATGCTGCTGCCTCACATTCTTCCAGTCAATCCTCTGTCAGTTCAGTTTTTAGAGTTCTCAGTTGCTTCCAATTCCTGAGAATTTGGGGGGATCCCTGGAGTGATTCAGCTTGCCTCCTCCTCCTCTAGGCTTATATTTGAGCATCAGTAGCCTACTAAGTCACCTTACCATTCTGTTCTTGTTAATGTTTATTTATTGATTTTGAGACGGGGGGGGGGGGGAGAAAGAGAGAGAGAGAGAGAACAAGCAGGGGAGGGGCAGAGAGAGAGAGAGAGAGAGAGAGAGAGAATCCCAAGCAGCCTCCAAGCCGTCAGTGCAGAGCCTGACACGGGGGTGAACTCACAAACCGTGAGATCATGACATGAGCTGAGATCAAGAGTTGGTCACTTAACTGACTGAGCCACCTAGATGCCCCATCATCTTACCATTCTTGGACCTGTTTTCCAGCTTTGAGAATTTTGTGCTGTTATATTCAAGCTTGATTTCTTTGTCCTTGTAGGGCTTTGACTTTTTTTTTTTTTTTAAGAAGTACTTCAATGTTATTTCAAGAGAAAAAAAATGTCAACACCTGTGTGCAGTTTACCAGGTTTGACTTGGAAGAACTTCTTAATGGAAATATCCAATGATATTCTAGGTTATCACAGAGGGCAGGTCAGAGAGGATTTCAAACACCAGCAAGCATTCCTAAGTCAGATGGGAGATGAGGCCAGCTAAAATATGTAATAAACTGCTTTTCAACATCTGCTCTTGCCTTTTTTCTCAAAGATATAAAATGCTGGATTTTTAGCTGAGCAAATGATTATCCACAATAACGTCAGCATTTCCCAGCTTCCCCTGTAGTAATGTATGACCACATGAATAAGTTCTTACCAAGGGGCTACAAGCAGAAGTGAAATGTAAAACTTTCTGGTCATGCTGTTGAAAGAAAGAGATGTGCCCCTTTCCCTCTTAGACTTCCTGTGAGTTGAAATGTGGAAGGAGGGGGAGCTATCTTACACTATATAAATTAGACAACCAACAAGGGGTGGCAGATCAACAGAAAATAAGGAGCCTAATCTTTGACAACTTCATGGAACAGCACCACTATACCAGCTTGGGCTTTTATGCAAAAGAAATGAATTTCTATTCTCTTTAGGCCATTTTTGTGTTGGGTGTCTGTTAAAGCATCTGAAACTATGAATATATATATATATATATATATATATATATATATATACATCCTAACCACCATGAACTTTAAAATTCCTTTCAACTCTAAGAATCTGTGAAAATATTAAGAAAATGTAGCAATTCCGTTTTTAATAACATAATGGAAAGTCAAGGTAGAAGAGGGTATGAGGCACTCACAGAACTTATATCTAAAAACTAAAAGGCAGCATTTGTTATATGTAATGTCTGTGCAACTTGCTATCCATCTTGACTTCATTAATGAATACAACTTAATTTCACCTATTTCATGTCCACAGAGTTAAAAATCCCATGTACAAATTCTGATGGCGGGGGAGAGTTTGGATATTAATGAGAAAGTTTCATGATAAAAGGAAATGAAATATTCAAGCCCTCCAGGGAAGAGTTCTCTGATAAGAAAAAGAGTGATTACAGGGGCAATGACTTTTAAAGAACTCATGTTTTTAAAAGGCATGTGGTGATATGTATTGTTAATATGCCAGTTATCCTGGTGTTAGTGGTTTTATTTATTTATATATTTATTTTAATATAATTTATTGTCAAGTTAGCTAGCATACAGAGCATACAGTGTGTTCTTGGTTTCTGAGGTAGATTCCCATGATTCATCACTTACATACAACACCCAGTGCTCATCCCAACAAGTGCCCTCCTCAGTGCCCATCACCCATTTTCCTTTCTCCCCCACCCCCATCAACCCTCAGTTTGTTCTCTGTATTTAAGAGTCTCTTGGGGCACCTGGGTGGCTTGGTCGGTTAAGCGTCCGACTTCTGCCCAGGTCATGATCTCGCGGTCTGTGAGTTCGAGCCCCTCGTCAGGCTCTGTGCTGACAGCTCAGAGCCTGGACTCCGTTTCAAATTCTGTGTCTCCCTCTCTCTCTGCCCCTCCCCTGTTCACGCTCTGTCTCTCTCTGTCTCAAAAATAAATAAACGTTAAAAAAATTAAAAAAAAAAAAAAGAGTCTCTCATGGTTTGCCTTCCTGTCTGTAACTACTTTTTTTCCTTCCCCTCCCCCATGGTCTTCTGTTAAGTTTCTCAAATTCCACACATGAGTGAAATCATATGATATCTGTCTTTCTCTGATTTATTTCACTTAGCATAATACCCTCCAGTTCCATCCACGTTGTTGCAAATGGCAAGATTTCATTCTTTTTCATTGCTGACTAGTATCCCATTGTATACATAAACCACATCTTCTTTATCCATTCATCAGTTGACTGACATTTGGGCTCTTTCCATACTTTGGCTATTGTCGATAATGCTGCAATAAACATTGGGGTACTTGTGCCCCTATGAATCAACACTCCTATATCCTTTGGATAAATTCCTAGTAGTGCTATTGCTGGGTCGTAGGGTAGTTCTACTTTTAGTTTTTTGAGGAACCTCCACATTGTTTTCCAGAGTGGCTGCAGTTATTGGCATCTAGTGCAAATAACTTGGGCCACTGTATGAAATTGACCTGTGTTTGAAAAACAATTCTACCCTGCTAGGACTGTGAACGTAGATTACATAAATTCTGTGTGCTATAGCTATCCCAGCTATAAAATAGAAACAATAATACATCCCATGAAGGCAGGCTGGAGAAATTAAATGAAATGAGTCTGGGGAGTATCTACCAGGTGCCCGATAGTCTTCCAATACTCAATAGTTGTTTTCTTCAACTTCATCTTTATGCAAGTTTGTAATAACTTCATCACAAAAATGTGAATTTTAACCATACAACTAATATTTAGTTAGTAGTTCTAGGTGGATTTAATGAACAAAAGAATTAGCTCATCTATTTTTTTCTTCATTCAGAAAAAAAAAAAAAAAAGCACCTAGGGGATGACTCACAATTTACTGAGAGCCACACACTTTTTAATGTAATAATATTTCTAATTCTTCCCCTTTGTCCTGAGTGCTAAGTAGCATGTTTTCATTTGGTTACCTGCCCAATTCATCAATTTGCTCTTTCTTCTGATCAAACATCCTAGTTTTGCTCACATATCCATCCTTCTTTTGAATAGTCACATGCTGCATGAAAATTGATTCCATGCCCAACTTCAGAGGTAGACTAGATGGTTCAAGGTACTTCTTATCTGCTTTGTCGGTTCACACGCAGACACATAACCCAATTTGAGCCAGTGAGACATGACAAGTTTGCCGACGTCTTCTGGGAAAGATTTTCTTCACTCAACATTTATGGAAGCAGTGCTCTTTCTCTCTCTCACATATCTCTCGACATTCCTGTTCAAGGCTGTCGGGCTGGAACCGCAGCAACCTTATTGTTACTTGTTCCATGATGCCGCCAACACACAGAAGAAAGTCATCTCTTGAAACCTGTCCTATTTCTGATTTTTGGTTATCTGAGACAACTAATTTCCTTGTCATCTAAGCGATTTTGAGGTCGGTTTTCTGTTAGAGCAGCATATCTGATCCCTTGTCAAAACATCATAGGTATCTGCAGTGAGCCCATCCAATTCCAATTGTCAAGAATAATGACCTTGGTATTCCCCATTTCAGCTCTTCTGACACAGCTTTGTATTGTTTATATATTCTTTCTATGAGGTTTGTGTTTTCACCTTGAATAGAAAATTTTGGGGGCCACCTAGCTTCTCAATGTAAAGCTAAATCAGATTTAAAAACCTCTATTTAAAAAAATAATAATAAATGGGACACCTGGGTGGCTCAGTCAGTTAAGTGTCCGGCTTCAGCTCAGGTCATGATCTCACGGTTCATGAGTTCGAGCCCTGCATCAGGCTCTGTGCTGGCATCTCTGAGCCTGGAGCCTGCTTCGGATTCTGTGTCTCCCTCTCTCTCTGCCTCTACCCCACTTGTGCTCTGTCTCTCTCTCAAAAATAAATAAGCATTAAAAATTTTTTTAATCAATAAACAAAAAAATTAAAACCTTTCTTTTTTTTCATTTCCCTGAGGAAACACAGAAAGTTCTGGAAACATATTTTCCCTACATTTTCATGAACTATTTGTGCCACTTACTTGATTTGACTTCAGACCAATCAGCTTGTTCTATTCTGTGGTCTTCATACTTTATGTCCAAATATGCAAATATATATCGAATAATTTCCGCTCTCCCCCTCATATTAAAATAAGTGAGTTTGTAGTTTGGCATGGTGGGATTCTGGAAAAAGAAAATTTGAAGATTATTTTAGCAGCCCTCTAGGGATGTTTTGATATTTTTCTTTGGGGATTTTTTCAAAACTTTATGGCATCTTTTGAAATAGCTGTAGATATTAGAGAATATTTCAAAACCTGAATTATAAATCACTATCCTAATAACATATGGGAAAGACTTGTTAGAAGATCATGACTACCTCTTTAAGAATTAGCTGGAACATTCCAGTGAAATAATCAAACTCAAATTTTACTTACAAAAAAAATTCAGTGTGAGAGGGTATCTATACACCAACCTTCAGAGGACAGAGTCTGAAACTTTCCATTTTTTCCATTTTAAGCTGTTTTTTTCCTGCCTTTACTCACTTGTAGACAGCTGGATAAGGATTTCATGAAAAGGTACATGCAAGGGGAATGTGAGCCAGCCTTGCCAACCTGAGCTTGCCATCGCCTCCCTTCTCTCGCCCATGGCATTTCCCTCTAGGAATCAAAGGCTTAGGGAAACACTGCTCTCTTTTCTCTTTTACTGCATGCATGCTGCTGGGTTTTATTGGGATGCTAGCACCCCGCAAACAGAACCCACCTTGGTGACCTTTGTTGGGAGGGGGCAATGGGAGGCATATTTCTCTGTACCTCCTGTAGAGGAGCAAGGGAGAAAGAAAGCAACTTTCTTACATTTCATAAAGTTTGCTAATACTGGCTACATTGGTTAGATGTAGGTCGTTATAATTTCATGAGTTTTCTGTGATTTGTATCATCTCATTTCTATTGTTTATAAACGATTAATGATTTCAAGCACTAATGGTAGAATGTCTTGTAATTTTTTAACGATCAGGTAACCTAGAAAGAAACATTTTCATTTGAAATTCAGCTCTTGCACTAAGTTGCTGTGTATCTTTGGACTAGTCAACAAAATCTCTCTGAATTTCAAAGTCCATTTTTTGGAAGTAGAGATACTAATATGGACTTGGAGATGTACTGAGGTAGTACAGGTAAAGCATTTCACACAATGCCAGACGCTTAATAATTATTAGCTATTGACGATAATAACTCTGAGTTAATTCTATAGTCAAAAATAACCACTGTGAATACAGTACACTAAAAACAAATAATGTTCATAGTAATTACATGAATAGAAGTCGTAAAGAATAATTATTTTTTAACTTTTTATTTTTGAAAGAGAGAGCATGAGTGGGGGAGGGGCAGAGACAGAGGAGGACAAAAGATCGAAAGTGGTCTCTGTGCTGACAGCAGCGAGCCCCATGCGGAGCCTGAACTCAGGAACCGTCAGATCGTGATCTGAGCCAAAGTCACACACTCAACCAACTGAGTCACCTAGGTGCCCCAACAATTATTTAAGTGGTAAGTTTAAGTAGTTTATTTTCTGCTAGGGAAGTTTTTCAAGGATGTTAACGGAATAGTAAATAAAAAGAAAAGTTAGGCTGAAGTCTCAAAACAAAATTCTATCTGAAATCACACCACATAAACGGTCAAACACAAACCACAAAAAATCTAGATTGCCAAGTTTATGCACTCCCAGTATCCCGCTGTGGTGCAGATGACCACAAACAGCTGTCTGGTTGCCTACTGAGACCCCTTCAAGACCCAGGAAACAATGGTGACGGTAATTTCTGGTGAATCCATTTCTCTGGGCCTGGGTTTTCCCCGTCCAGGTATTGTGGGTGGAGGTGATGCTCCTTGCTAGAAACTCAGTCACCCTGAACATTCCACAAGCCATCCTATTCCTGGTGGCCAGTCCAGTCCGTGTCCAAGTGAAATGTGGCACATGCCTTGCATATCAGGTATGTGAGTTAAAAATTCACTGGAGTGAACTAATAAAAATTCTAAGGTACAGAGCCCCCAGTTCTTTGGGGGAGAAATATGCATACAAGGAGTTCAAATTTGGGGGACTAAGTTAAACTTAATGTTGAGCTTAGAAATAAATAGTGGGAAAAACATGAGAGTATAAAAATAGTAAAAAAGGTAAAGTAATAAGCTTCCTTCTGAAAAAAAAAAGGAATAGTTTATGTAATCACAATAAAGGGGACACTCTTTTTCTTTTAAGTTTACTTGTTTATTTTCAGAGAGAGAGACAGTGGAGGAGGGGCACAGAGAGAGGGTGACACAGAATCCCAAGCAGGTTTCATGCCGTCAGCACAGAGCTCAATGTGGGGCTTGATCTCATGACCTGGGGATCAATACCTGAACCTAAGTCAAGAGTCGGTCACTCAACTGACGGACCCACCCAGGCGCCCCAAGGAAACATTCTTATCTAGGAAATAAAAAGCATAATTGTTACAACTCCTTGATCTAACAGTTCTAAATCTCAAAAGAACAAAAAGAGTCTTCAGAGTGGAAAAAATGTCATTCTTGGTCACAGTTTTTATTTGAAGAACATTGTATACAACTTTTTTTTATTGATTTTTGCTGTGTGGGTCAATGTTTCCTCAGCAACAAAGAAATTATGTGTATTTTCCTTATGAGCATTATATGAATATGTAGATTCATATACATCCATTATGATCAATGTTAAAAAAAATAAACATGACTTTTAATCATTTGGTCAAATGCTACATAAATATCAGTGTCCACCTCCTAATTCTGCATGAAAACAAAGGCACTTGTTATTGTTCATTTGCAAAAATGTGCCATTTTATATTGTATTTCACTCAAGTAAAGAAGACATTTAAAAAAGTCCTTAGTATAATTTGGCAGCTATCTACAGTTCTCTGCAAATATATCTTTAAATCTAAGATTGGGCACAGGTCCATGAACAACTGACAAATGCTTATCTTTCAAGATAGAACATCCTTTCAACAGTTGTAATTCATTGATGAAGCTGTACTTACACAATACATTCCTGTAGTTAGTTGCATAATTATATTTTCTATTGAGTGAAAGTCTAGTTTTCTTGATTCTTACAGCTACAAAATTCCAAACTTGAAGACTTTTGTTTTTCAGGACATATGTGCACATTTTATAACATGAAAAATAAGTAAATGTAAATGCAATTGCAAACATCTACGAAGTTTAAAGATCCTTTCTATATTTCATAAAGTTTTTGCATAAAAACTAACCGAAGAAATTCCAAGTAAATGTTTGTATGGTGAAAATAGACAAGGAAATTTACAATAGAAGCTAATGAGAACTATAGAGCATAGTGTCTGGAAGATTTTTGTTCCTCGTACTGCACTCAGCAGTCTATTTCTGTTACAATAACCTCACTTTGTTAAAGCCTTTATTTCATAAGGATGATAGGCTAAAAGGATGAAGGTAAGGTACATCCCGCTCCCACAATGGATGCAGTGAGGAATGCACTTAAGGGTTGAGTAGGTCAGTGGCAACTCACTTAAGGGTTGAGTAGGTCAGTGTGGTTTGCAGGCACCGTGCTACTTAGTATCTAAATGGCCTTGGGCGAGTTACCTGTTCCTAGTTTTACTTTCCTCACCTGCCAAGTGGTAATGAAAATATTGTGTAGAAAGTACCGATACAATGCTTGGCACACGGTGTACATTCAGAAAGCAAAGCAGGAAGGATGAAAAAGGAGGGCGGGAGAGAGGAAGACAGGGAAGGACAGTTCCCACCCTAGTTGAGGTTCAAGCCCAGCTGTGTGTAATTTGATTGGATTCTGATCTTCAAAGCACATAAAAATAAAAGTAAGTTAAGGATAAAAAGAAAAATACAGTGTCAGGATTAAAAGCCAAGACAAACTTTGCCTGGATCAAAGCAAACAGACACCAAATACAGTAAGCAGGACCCTGAATTCTGAGAGAGGCAGTGACCATTGAGGAAGGTAACTCCTTTGGAAAAAAGGAGAATAAAATCCCCCACACAAATGAGAGACTTTAGGGAAGCACTGCTTGAAACTAGGGCCTGGTGGGCTCTTATAATCTCTAAAAGGTCAAATTGTAAACCTCTAGTAAAAGTGAAAACAAGGAAAATATATGAAAAGTCACAAAAAATTAATATTATAAGCAAAAAGGGTCATAACAGCAGATGAAATAGATCATTAAAAATCATAAGCTAATGGGACACCTGAGTGGCTGAGTCGGTTAAGTGACCGACTTCAGCTCAGGTCATCATCTTACAGTCCGTGGGTTCGAGCCCTGTCAGGCTCTGTGCTGGAGCCTGCTTCGGATTCTGTGTCTCCCTCTCTCTCTGTCTCCCCACCCCTGGCTCGAGCTCTGTCTCTCTCTCAAAAATTAAAAAAAAAAAAAATTAAAAAAAAAACAGTAAAAAAATCATAACATGACATGTAACACGACAAATAACTGAACACTTAAATGGAAAGATTTTGAGAAATATGTAAACTAACACAAGCAAATAAAAAAACTGAAAGCCTGCATTTAACACTAACCAGTGAAGAAATTGCTTGGTAATTACCCATTGGTAATTATCCATTATGTAATGAATGGAATTAGTTACATTCATGAAAGACACCAGACCCAGAAGAAAACTTCTTTAACCTATTAGAGTCTCTTTTTACAAAAACAAAAAACAAAAAACAAAAAACAAAACTTAGAGCAAACATACATAATGGGAAGCCAATAGAAGCATTTTCTTTAATGTCAGGAATAACGAGAGCCTCACTACTACTCTTACTGTTCAACATAGTCCCAGATGCCTAGCTACTCAGTAAGATAAGACAACAATAAACAACATATGTAAGGAATGGAAAGGCAGAGACAAAACTGTCCTTATTTGCAATCAAAGTTATTGTTTGTATTTAAAATTCAAGAGACTCTCTGGATAAACCTGAGCCTGAATTTCAAACAGAAATGCTAAGGACCAAAATAGCCAAGACAAATGAAAAAAGCAGAGGGAGAGGACTTGACCTACCAGACTGCAAGACTTACATAAAAAAACAAAAAAAAAACCCCAAAAAACAACTTGCAATTAGGGTAATGTGATCTTTGTTCAGGACCAGACACACAGAGGTGCATAGAACCTTTAACAGAATCTCAGATATATGACCAAGATGACATGACAGTGAGAACATAATGGGTCTAGACTGAAATGGTTCTGAGACAAAAGAAGAAGATATACAGAATTAGATCCCAATTTCACACAATACGTAGAAAGAACACCGGATGGATTATACCCCTAAGTATGATTGGACTGGCCTAAGCAAATTCCAGTGTCATGCTGTTCCCTGTCAGTTTCATTTCTGAGCCTTTCCACTATCACTACACGTTAAGAATCCCATGTGGGAAGGGGCGCCTGGGTGGCTCAGTCAGTTGAGCATCTGACTTCCGCTCTGGTCATGATCTCACTGTTCGTGGGTTCAAGCTCCACATTGGGCTCTGTGCTGACAGCTCAGAGCCTGGAACCTGCTTTGGACTCTGTGTCTCTCTCTCTCTGTCCTTTCCCCACTCGTATTGTCTCTGTCTCTCAAAAAAGTGAATAAATGTTAAAAAATTTAAAAAAAAAGAATCGTATGTAAGGAAAGCTGTATATATTTCCTGAAATGATACAGAAACAAGAAGGAAAAAGATAAACTGATCATGCTTAAAGCTTTCCTTTATAACTGAAGCTAGCCACTGGCTTCCTTCCATTCTGAAGAGAGTTATTTAAAGTTACTGAGTATCAGAAAAATAAAAAAACCACTTAGAGTTGTGTTTGAAAAACAAGATATGCTCAACGTCACTCCTCATCAGGGAAATACAAATCAAAACCACACTCAGATATCACCTCACGCCAGTCAGAGTGGCCAAAATGAACAAATCAGGAGACTATAGATGCTGGAGAGGATGTGGAGAAACGGGAACCCTCTTGCACTGTTGGTGGGAATGCAAATTGGTGCAGCCACTCTGGAAAACAGTGTGGAGGTTCCTCAAAAAATTAAAAATAGACCTACCCTATGACCCAGCAATAGCACTGCTAGGAATTTACCCAAGGGATACAGGAGTCCTGATGCATAGGGGCACTTGTACCCCAATGTTTTTAGCAGCACTCTCAACAATAGCCAAATTATGGAAAGAGCCTAAATGTCCATCAACTAATGAATGGGTAAAGAAATTGTGGTTTATATACACAATGGAGTACTACGTGGCAATGAGAAAGAATGAAATATGGCCCTTTGTAGCAACGTGGATGGAACTGGAGAGTGTGATGCTAAGTGAAATAAGCCATACAGAGAAAGACAGATACCATATGGTTTCACTCTTATGTGGACCCTTAACAGAAACTTAACAGAAAGTCTATGGGGGAGGGGAAGAAAAAGAAAAGAGGTTAGAGTGGGAGAGAGCCAAAGCATAAGAGACTCTTAAAAACTGAGAACAAACTGAGGGTTGATGGGGGGTAGGAGGGAGGGGAGGGTGGGTGATGGGTATTGAGGAGGGCACCTTTTGGGATGAGCACTGGGTGTTGTATGGAAATCAATTTGACAATAAATTTCATATATTGGAAAAAAAATTAAAAAATAAAAATAAATTAAAAAAAAAGAAAAATAAGATATACAGTTTCTTAAAGAACATATAAATGATTAATAATACATACCCTGGATAGAAATTTTCACATATGAACTCACACAGATGTAGCCATTAAATTCAAAAGAAGATTTACCTTTTAATATATGCTAAACTTATTTAGAAAGTACACCTTTGATATGACAATAATAGTGTTTTTGAAAAGTTCTGTCTTGTGTACTTTCTTTCTTCCTCCTGGTTTATAGCTCTTTTTCCTTTCTTTCTTTCTTTTTTTTTTTAATGTTTACTGATTTATTTTGAGAGAGAGATAGAGAGGCAGAGAGAGAGGGAGAGAGAGAATCCCAAGCAGGCTCCGCAATGTTAGCACAGAGCCCGACACTGAACTCAATCTCACAAACCGTGAGATCATGACCTGAACCAAAATGATGTGCCAGACACTTAACTGACTGAGCCACGCAGGTGCCCCTGTAGCTCTTTTTACTTTATGTAACACTGATACATTTCAGCTGATTAATAACCACAAAACACAGGCATATTCAGTCCCAGAGGCAATTTTAATGCAGTCATTGATAAAATACAAACTGTAAAAAACCATTTCATTTTAACTAAGCTGATATCCTATTCTGTACATTGCTACAAGAGCCCAGTAAAACAGTATCAAAAATGCTAATGTGTACGCCAGAAAGGAGATAACAATCCAAACTCAACTCTGGCAAAAGAGGCTAATATTCAATTACTATGTTATGCACTTAAAAGATTTCAGCAGATAACTGAAAAAAAGGAATTGAATTTTTGAAATAATTTCGATGGATAGAAAAACTTACAAATAGGAATTAAGTATTAGCCATTTTACAATTCACTTCAAAACCTAAACACTATTTATTTTTATTTCACTCATAAAAGTGTTGGTCTACATGAGCTCTTACTCTTAAATGAAAGGAAAGTCAAGCATACTTGAGAATAATGCAAAAACCTACACATTTGAAGTATAAAAACACAAATTATTTGTGAATTTGCCAACAGTTCTTTGCTGTATCTCAACTTGACCAATGTTTAACCTGTACAAATGTACTGGCATAGAGTACATAGAGTAACATTTGTACTCCCATTATATAGACTGCAGTGTTTTGAAATGCGAAAATTGGATTCAGAGAGCAATCACATGAGATGCTATTGTCTACATAAGAACTTCTTGCACATTATGACCTTAAATAACAGTACTGCATTACCTACTAACAGTTGGTGGTAGAGAATGTTGATTTCCTTCACTCACAGAGTCCCTGAGCATTTCTAGTTCAGTTCTGGAAAAGTTGCCAGGTTGGAGTTAAATTGTAGGACTACAGAGAAATATCAGCATTTTTGTTAACTGAGTATAATATTGATTTCAGTCAAACCCTGAATGTTTAATTTCACATTGGCAGGCCAGGATTTCTATTTTCCCATCAAAGACCAATGAAATATCATTTTAAATGGCTGCCTCACATTAAAGCCAAGGCAAGAGGAATAATTGAAATATCCTTTGGGAGCTGTGAGCCCAAATTCTTAGCCTGGAGTAAACGCGTTAAATTATCTTTGAAACCAAATGATGATAGAATGTAATTCTTGGCAAAACATGAAGACATTTCAACAAAATGAGCCTTAAAGTGACAGAAAATATTACAAAGAAAATTCAAGAGAAAGAAAGAAGAAAGAAAGAAAGAAAGAAAGAAAGAAAGAAAGAAAGAAAGAGAAAAGAAAGAAAGGGAGAAAGAAAGAGAAAGAGAGAGAAAGGGAGAAGAAAGAAAGAAAGAAAGAAAGAAAGAAAGAAAGAAAGAAAGAAGGAAGGAAGGAAGGAAAAGGGAGAAAGAGAGAGAAAGGGAGAAGAAAGAAAGGAAGAAAGAAAGAGAGAAAAGAGAGAGAAAAGGAGAAAGAAAGAAAGAGAGAAAGGGAGAAAGAAAGAACTTCCGCTTCATACATTAAAAAACATCACTTATACTGACTGTATTTTGTATGTTAAAGTCTACTTAAAGGATCTTTTTAAATCTTTTAAAATCTTTAAAAATCTTTAAAAATCTCCAGTACCTATATTTCTCTTAGAAATTACTGTTTGATTTCTATTTGGCCACTAACATAGGGAGGATCTGAATGAGACTAGATCAGAGGGAGTGGCACAGTGAAAAGAGGTCATCAGAAAGTTGTTCAGTCACACACAAATTTGACAGTAATAAAAATAAGCACTAAGATGAAGAGAGAACACTCTCATTTCATATCTTTATAGAGTTCAATCTTACCACTTACTTGTGCTATGTTTCCGTGGAGTCTCTAGTATCTTCTATGCCCTCATAAGTGACTGCATCTTGGGTTTATATGATGAGTAAGTCACAGTCACAAGCCAATGAGAGTCAAGACGACTTACTTCCACCCAAGTGTCTTCCTTCATTTCTCAGATGAAATATGCTCACCAAACAGTCCCGCCTGCAAAGACTTCTGGTTATTCTTGGCATTTGATAGGCTCTCTGTGTGTAAATAATCTAATGTATTTGCATTCAATAGATAGAATCAAAGTTACAGGTGCTGACATGTGTCTATTGCTACATGCTCATTTATGTTTAAAGTTTTACACCGCAGGCTCCTGGAGAATGAGACAACTGGAATACAGGCAAGCCTTCTTTTCAGATACACAAGTGGCTTGCTTCCTCAATTCATTTGGTCTCCTTGGGGAGCCCTTGGCCGACCACATCCTCACCAGAACCCTCCTCCAACAGTCTTGTCGTTTACCTGCTGTGTGTTTCTTCAT
Source organism: Acinonyx jubatus (assembly GCF_027475565.1). Lineage (NCBI taxonomy): Eukaryota > Metazoa > Chordata > Mammalia > Carnivora > Felidae > Acinonyx > Acinonyx jubatus. The sequence continues at coordinate 124,240,812 of NC_069382.1, read as the reverse complement.
TACCACGTCTGACAATAGAGTGTATTTTCTTGGTTTGTTTTCACCCCCCTCCAGCAGAAGGTAAGCTCCATAGGAGCAGGTGCCTCGTTATTCAGTTTACTGTTATGCCCTCATTGTGGAAAGAAATGCCAGGCACATCATAGGTACTAATATATCTTTGATGAGTGAATGATCCCAATTTATATTTCCCAACCATTCACATTTTTTACAAGGACTCTTTACAGTTCTCATTACTGCGAGGATATTTCATTTACATTCCTTTTCTCAGAAGAGCCATAAAGCTGGAGTGGAAGATTCTAACACACCTTGTTGATAATCCTTATACAGATGAGTAACAAATGCCTAAATGTTCTAGAAATTTATTTTTTTCCACTCCAATTCATTACAGGTATAATATTAGGACAGCTCAGTGAAAGGATCCAGTGAAATACCTGCCTGTGCATTATAAGGCCTGCAGATTGTCCATGAAACATATTAATGACAGGTTGGCTTGCAACTTCTAGAAAATAACACTTATAGGCAGCAATAGCAACCTGTCAAATATTTCCTATTTATTAGCACTTTAAACGTTGAATAATATGTTTACATCCATTTATTGTATACATTAGAAATGAAGAAAAATATAAATATTAAGTCTGCAGGAAGCTTAAGATATAAATCCAGCCCCTTATTCACCAAAGAGATCTATGTAAATCAAAATCAAGTGCAAAGGAAATAGGAGCTATACAAAATTAGCATATTGTATTTTTTATCTTTCACTGAGTTTTAACTTGCATTCAAAAAAACCTTTTTGTCCTCACCTCAATCACTTCTAATTCCCACTTGATAGATGATGAAACAGACATAGGGAAATTAGGTAAATTGCCTAGGAATTTCGGGTGGGACAAGCTAAGATCAAAGCTTACACCTTCTGATGACGCATTTAATATTCGCTTCCTACGTTATGCTTGGGTTTAAAAAAATCAAATATACAAGATATAGCACTTGCCTCATTTTCTATAATAATAGTCTGCTTTACAGCCCATTTTTCTTGGTTGTAGGAAAACAAAGCAACCAATCATCTCTCAGGGGAGGAATGCCATTCAATTCTTGGTCATCCATCTACAGCAGCTGTCCTGGAGGCTGCCGCCATTCATGTGTGCATGGCCTTCCCACCAGCAGCTCTCGGCTGCTTCTGCAGTGTCCTCATTCTGCCACTCTCGTGCCCAAATGTGGCAGCCTAGCCACTTCGGATGCTTTCTCAAGTTCCAACTCTACACCCTCCAACACAGCCATTTCTTCAAAGTGGTCTTGTCACCTCCCTGGCAGCACAATATGGCCCCGGGGCCCCTCTGCTGTCTAGAACTACACATTTCCCCTCCTTTTGCTTCTCCTATCCCTGGCCCAGGTGGGTATGCTTTAACTCTTCTCATCCACGACCAGCCTTGGGATTTTGCACAGGTTATTAACCTCTCTGTGCTTCAGTTCCTCCATCTTTAGATGCGCATTTATTCTACAATAAATATTAGTGAGTACCTAATCTTTGCCAGGTACTATTCTGGATAGTAGAGGTTAAGCAGTAAATAAAAACAGAGAAAAATCCTTGCCCTCATGGAGCATTCTTAACAATATTAGTAACAACAACCTTATAAGGTCCTGAGAGCATTCAATGAGTACATCCAGTGAATGCATGGAGGTCGATGAGTATTAGTGATGGTTAATGCAGTCTGCAATCCATCCAAAGGGGATCCATCCATCATGTCCCTTCACCAGTCCATGCTGAAACATCCTTGCCCTCTTTGTAGTTAGACCTTGGAGCTAAAAGCCAGAAAGAGGAGCAGTTGCCAACTTTTACTTTTTACCCTGCTTCATCCTCTCTTGAGGAGATGAACTCAGAGTCAGCTATCTGCTTGAGTGTGGGGAAGGTAAAGGAGGAAATGCAGGGTGAATACCCTTCATAGATTACCTCAATTCTCTCTTAGCTAGTGCCATTTTCTACATGCTCCATGCCCCTCATGAACACCCTGTGCATCGGATTGGACCAAGTGAGAAATAAGTATGAATAAATGTGACCATCTGTATGATAATGTCTCCATAAGCATTTGAAGGACTATTATAACTTAATTGAATATACTTTCATTTTCTCTGGCAGCTCCAGAATCGGAGCACGCTTACTTCTTAGCAAGTTCCTAACTCCTATTGACTCAGAGTCCAAATTTGTTCTTGTTTTTCTTATTGTCCAACCTATGTAGTAATGCGATCATACAAGGTGCTGATGAAGACTTCCAGCTTGGAGTCCTGACTGCTTACCTAAAATTGGAACCTCAACCCTACCACTTTGAGCTCTGGAAATTCAGGCAGAACTCTACCCTCCATTGGCATCAGTTTCCTCATCTGTAAAATGGTAAAATAATGGAAAAATAAATATAAAATAAATATGACATATAACATAAAAGTAGCCCACATATTAGTTCCTCTTCATTTATTTATTTTTTATTTTGGTAAAGGGGAAGTGTTCAAACAAACCCATTTCTACTTCTCCAGCTGCTCTGTTGATGGAGAAAGAAGGAAGTCTCTAGGAGAAGCCCACAGAGCTTCCTTTACCCAGCTTCCAGATTTCTTCTTCACAGTCAGTTATTTAAGTAACTAAAAACATCAGAAACTAAAGCATTTAAACCTGGGATGGAGAAATAGGGAAATGAAGAATGTGTTTCTCTTTCTGCTTCTAACCTTTTGGGTAATTGAAATGTGCTTGTAAATCTTTAGTGTCTATGTTTTCCCAGAATTCAACAGGGATAACACTATGCTTCTTGCCTGACTTTTCAGATACTGTGAAGAATAATACAATAATTATCTCCAAGATGGTGAGTAAATATTTTTCTGCCCAGCCTTTTGGCTGAAAGAGGATTCCCAGAGGTAAGCAAATAATAGTCATACAATAGCTAATATTTGTTAATTCCTTCCTGTGAGCAAGACTTTGAACAAAGTGCTTTAACATGTATTATGTCATTTAATGCCCCTAAAATAACATCACAAATGTCATGCTTATCCTTGAGTATGGTTATAACTGCTTGGGGCATGTCACGAAAGCATTTCTAGATATAAAATTCCTCAAATATTTTAATCTTATTCTTGAGTTTTCATGTTTGGTCTTCTGCCACGAATGGGGAAAATAAGCATTACAATAGAGGAAACTACCTTCCTTTTTAAGATTTTTCCAGAATGAATTACTGTCCCTATGTATCATTACAACATACCCTGTAAGGGAAAGGCATTCATTAAATCCACCTCTGCCTTAACCTTGTCCTGTTCCCCAAAAGCATCTTGTCTCGTCTTAGAATTCCTGTTCTCAGAAGATAAAAGAATTAGGGGCGCCTGGGTGGGTCAGCTGGTTTAGTGTCCGACTCATTTTGGGCTCAGGTCGTGATCTCATGATTCACTTGCGTCGGGCTCTGCAATGACAGTACGGAGCCTGCTTGTGATTCTCTCTCTCTCTCTCTCTCAGAATAAATAAATAAATTTTTTAAAAAAGAAAAAAAAGAATTGGTCTGGTGACTTCTGAAATCATTTCTGCTCTATTATTCAATAACATAATTTACCTCCTAAACACTTTTTTTTTTCTTACATGAAACCTAAGTCCAAAAGGACACAGAGTTCATGGGCTGAAAGTTACAGGGGCACAAACCATCTTTGTTCCCAAAATTAGCAACAAAAAAGGTACTAAGGTCAGAATAAGGTCACCTTCTCTGATAATCCCAGGTCACAGGATGGATTTACTATTTACAGGTTCTAAAGTAATGCAGAGAGTAATTTAGAGAGAATTTCTTGGTAAGATTAAAACACTTTCCTAGAATTTATCAAGAAGCAGGCAAGCAAAATGTATTTATTAGAATAATTTGTATATTTGGATTTTTTACATATTTTGAAAAATATATTAATCTAGAGAGGTGTGTTTTCCTCATGAAATCTAGAAAAAGGAGATTGCAGTTTTTTTTTAAGTTTCAATTTAAATTCCAGTTAACATACAGTGTAATTTTTTAAATTAAATTTGATTTTTTTTAAATTTATACCCAATTTAGTTAGTATATAGTGCAACAATGATTTCAGGGGTAGATTCCTTAATGCCCCTTTTCCATTTAGCCTATCCCTCCTCCCACAACACCTCCAGTAACCCTCTGTTTGTTCTCCATATTTAAGAGTCTCTTATGTTTTGTCCCCCTCCCTGTTTTTATATTATTTTTGCTTCCCTTACCTTGTGTTCGTCTGTTCTGTGTTTTAAAGTCCTCATATGAGTGAAGTTATATGATATTTTTCTTTCTCTGACTAATTTTGCTTAACATAACACCCTCTAATTCCATCCACGTAGTTGCAAATGGCAAGATTTCATTCTGTTTGATCGCCAAGTAATACTCCATTTTATATATATACCACATCTTCTTTATCCATCCACCCATCAATGGACATTTGGGCTCTTTCCATACTTTGGCTATTGTTGATAGTGTTGCTATAAACATTGGGGTGTGTGTGCTCCTTTGAAACAGTATACCTGTATCCCTTGGATAAATACCTAGTAGTGCAATTGCTGGGTCATAGGGTAGTTCTATTTTTAATTTTTGAGGAACCTCGATACTGTTTTCCAGAGTGGTTCCACCAGTTTGCATTCCCACAGGCAACGCAAAAGAGATCCTCTCTCTCTGCATCCTCGCCAACATCTGTTGTTGCCTGAGTTGTTAATGTGAGCCATTCTGATAGGTATGAGGTGGTGTCTCATTGTGGTTTTGATTTGTATTTCCCTGATGATGAGCAATGTTGAGCATTTTTTCATGTGTCTGTTGGCCATCTGGATATCTTCCTTGAAGAAGTGTCTATTCATGTCTTTTGCCCATTTTTTTCACTGGGTTATTTGTTTTTTGGATGTTGAGTTTGATAAATTCTTTATAGATTTTGGATACTAACCCTTTGTCTGATATGTCATTTGCAAATATCTTCTCTCATTCTGTTGGTTGCCTTTTAGTTTTGCTGATTGTTTCCTTCGCTGTGCAGAAGTTTTTATTTTGATGAGGTCCCAGTAGTTCATTTTTGCTTTTGTTTCCCTTGCCTCTGGAAACGTGTTGAGTAAGAAGTTGCTGTGGCCAAGATCAAAGAGGTTTTTGCCTGCTTTCTCCTTGAGGATTTTGATGGCTTCCTGTCTTACATTTAGGTCTTTCATCCATTTTGAATTTATTTTTGTGTTGGGGTAAGAAAGTGGTCCAGTTTCATTCTTCTGCATGTCACTGTCCAGTTTTCCCAACACCATTTGCTGAAGAGACTGTCTTTATTACACTAGATATTCTTTCCTGCATTGTCAAAGATTAGTTGACCATGTGTTTGTGGGTCCATGTGTGGGTTCTCTATTCTGTTCCATTGATCTGAGTGTCTGTTCTTGTGCCAGTACCATACTGTCTTGATGATTACAGCTTTGTAATATGTCTTGAAGTCTGGGATTGTGATGCCTCCTACTTCGGTTTTCTTTTTCAAGATTGCTTTGGCTATTTGGGCTCTTTTCTGGTTCCATACAGATTTTAGGATTGTTTGTTCTAGTGAAGAATGTTGGTGTTATTTTGATAGGGATTGCATTGAATATGTAGATTGCTTTGGATAATATTGACATTTTAACAATATTTGTTCTTCTGATCCAGAAGTATGGAATATTTTTCCATTTTTTTGTGTCTTCTTCAATCTCTTTCATAAGCTTTCTATAGTTTTCAACATATAGTGTAATATTAGTTTCAGGTATACATATTAGAATAGTAGAATATTAGAATCAGGTGTAATATAACAATTCAACACTTCCATACAACACCCAATGTTCATCACAAGTGCACTCTTAGTAAAAGGAGATTTTGGAGAATAAGAATGTGTCAGAAAACTTCCCAGACTATACAAAAGACTAATAATAGCAAACACTGATACCTATGCCTACCATGTACCTGGTACTCAGTGTTTTAATTTGCCAAGGTCTTGAGGTCAACAAACAGAAATCCAGTATTTGAGTCAGCCTGTGTACCTTCAGAGTTTTTGCTATTAATCACTGCATTCAATTGTCTCATAAATATATCACTAAAGTGATACATATTTACATACCTATGTTTCTCAGTCTATCAGGCTTATATCCTTTGTTGACACCATTTCTTAGGATTTTTCAACTTCCTTTAGCCTGACTATACACATCAAGTAAATTTTTGATCTAAATTCTTTCTCCCAAGCAGGTTTTTTCATCATTTCATTCTAAAAGTTGATTTTGCATGCCTTTATATAAAACATTGAAGATGTCTGGCAGAATTCTTTCAGACTAGGCTGTAATGCAGAGAGGAAATTGCTTAGAAGAAAGGAAATCAGGAAATCTTGGTTCTGCTGATACCACTAACATCTGCTGCCTTGTGTCTATGAGGGAAAAAGTGCTCTAATGGAAGGAAAATTCTATGTGATGACCACAGAAATTAGATGAAGCTTCAAATCTTAAAGCACACTCTTATACAAGAATATTTTTAAAAGTTTTTATAAGCAAAGGAAAAGCCGTTTTCATCTATTGCAAAGTAACAAGAAGGTCCAGAAAACAATAAGCAAAGTGATGCTAGAAAAAACTTTTTTGGCCTCCAATATGCAGTTTTGCTATATAAGTACTTTGGTTCTTCATGAGCCTTAGCCATGTGGAGAGAAAATATCAGCTGTTTCCAAAATGCTGGGACCTAATCCATGAAGGATGGAAATGGTATGTTTTCTAGTACATACATTTGTTTTTTAGTATGTACATTTTTTGATATAGCAGTTTTAATAGCTCACGGGAAGCTATGGGCCTCAATTAGGATGAACCACCATAGTCTGGGGAAAAGGTCCAGAATTATCAGCATCAGTCTGGGTTTTGGAGCCATTTATAGAAATGGTTAACTTGTCGTCTATGGGCACCAACTGAAAGAAGATGTGTAAATGTAATTCTGCAAAGAATTGCTTTCTAAATATTAACACAGTCCCTGTGGCTTATGTAACAAATATTAGACACAACAGTGCTGTGATCACAGGATCTTTGTACAATTGCTTGCTAGGCATTTTGCCCATTTGGCTATTCCTTTTCTTCCTCAAAATCCATTTGGTTTCCTCTCAAAGTGCTTTGTTCTTTCAAAGGGAGCAACCTGCCACAATTAAATACTTCAATTAAATTAAGAAATTAAAAATATACGCATAAATGAGTAATTACCATGAGAATAGCACTCAATTAAGATTCATGCAACCAACATGTAATGCACACTGGTCACCAGCACTGTAAGATGTCTCCTATGAAGATTTGTTCTTATGATGTGTGCTTTTTGGTATCTAGTAAGAATACTTGCAAAGAAAAAAACCAAATGAGACAATTTTCAGGTTTCCATCACTATCTAAGTTAAAAGATTCTTTGATAGGCAGATGCAAGTATTCCCTTTTCTATGCAGATCTATCCCTTTATTTATTAGGTTTTTTTGTTAAAATGTTCTCTAAATTTGATGCAACACTTGAAAGCAGATTCACTAATGTTTGGCAGATGTATTCTTGTATTTCTTGTTTGGCAAAATGTATATTCTAATGAATTTATATTTTGGGGGTTTTAGTGATTCATGAAATATTGAGCGACCTAATTAAATTTCTGAAATAAACCGGACTGAGGAGCAGATCTTAGCTTCACGGAGGCTTGCTTACTCATTGCAGATATTTTGTAAGATCTAATTTGGAAAGACAGGCTTTCTTTTCTGCAAATAAATAGAAATGCATATGAAACCTTATGTTATATTGACTTAAACTTCATGTTAAAATGTTACTATGTTTTTGTAAATGTTCCAAATCAAATCTTTGTTTTTCATTCTGTTTCTTTGGATGTGGTGGTAGTCCTACAACAATTTCGTATCTCTACTTTTTTCCTGTTTGAAAACAGCTGATGAGAGAGAAACACGCTCTGGACTTCAGCAAAGCCTCTTCAGTTACACAGCTTGAGTCAAGCAGTCTTCTGACACATGTCAACCGCCCAGATGAAGTCACTGTTCGTGGTTCATTTTTTCCGTTTTAGCAAATGCAAAGCATTACATTCTTTTTGGAAAATCAAAGGCATCTTTTATCAAAGTCAAACACCTCTTCTAACAGCCTTTGAATTCCAAAAAGTGAAGTTTGAACTTGAAGCCAGTGTTTAGTTTTTAGTTCTTATTCTCTGGATTCTGTTTATTAAGCCCTGTTTACAAATTCCAAGAGTAAGGATAGCAAAATTCCTGAAAAATGTGCTTTAAAAAATACATGTTCAAGCTCCTTCCTGCCTTCTCTTAGGAGTTATATGATGAAAATGCTCAAGTTAAACATGTGGCTATTTCTCCAGAAAAATTGCAATTCTTATATGTCCTTTACTTCAAGTTCTAAAAATTGCTTTCTGTTCGTTTATTATTCATATCTAGTTTAAATCCTATAGTTAACATTTCCCAACTTGTTCTTTCCACTTGCGTGTCATCCTTGCACAGCGGCCATGCTAATCCTCTCTGTATCGTTCCAATTTTACTATATGTGCTGCCGAAGGGAGCAGCCAAGTTGTTCTTTCCAAAGAGCTGGGTAAGCATGACATATTCACAGCACATGTTAGTAGCCCAAGCCCCACTGAAGGGATAGTAGAAGTACGTAAAAGGTATAGTCAGCAAGGACAAAGAGAAAGGGGAGAAGCAGAGCATAAGAAACATTTCAAAAAACGTTTTGGCAGACAGTGAGCAAATGGAGGAGTGACACCTCATCAAACCCATGGAATCAGTTATCACCCAAGGTTCCCTAAAAGTGAGGAGGAGTGCGTATACTAAGGAGACGCCATCTCAGTAACACCAGGACTCCAAGACCCATAGAAGTGGACTTGTGATTCAGGACTGAAAACAAGGGGATTGGTTAAGAGTCAGTAGAGACCTGGTGGCCCTACCCTTTCTCAACCCCCAGACTCCTGCCCACCTACCACCCCTCAGTCTTAAAAAGAAAAGGAGTGGGGAGAATCTTGGGAAAACAGAGACCATGTAGGATATGGGATATGAAATTGAGTATTCTGTTCGCTGAATAATTTTCTTACAGACATGTAGTTTTGGAAAACAGTTTTCATTAAAATTTAAATAAAGTGAGAAAATTGTAGTCAGTTCAAATATTTAGTGTGCTTATTTCATAATAATGATAGTTGTGGAGCTGTTTAATGCACATGGCAAATTTGTAATGCAGATATAATTTAGACCCATTGTACAAATGAGAAAATTATGGCTTGTAGTGTAAGTTTGCCCAAGGTCATACAGCTATTAGGACGTAGCTAGCACTCAAACTCAGCTCTGTTGATTAAAAGCCTATACTTTTACAATGCCACCAAAATGCTTCACAGAGTTTTGGTTTATAACCACTGGGCGCAGAGAGAAGATTCTTCAGGATAAGGAAAAAAGTGTTGTGGAACATTCCCTACAAGCTTAGAACTTCCCATTACTTCATTATTTAACTAAGTTAATCAACTTGAATGTTTACTTATTTATTTTGAAAGAGCGAGAGAGAGAGAGAGCGAGAGAGAGTGAACATACATGCCTGAGGTGGAGGAAGGGCAGAGAGAGAAGGAAAGAGAGAATCCCAAGCAGGCTCTGAGGTGTCAACTCTAAGCCTGACACGGGGCTCAATCTCACAAACTGTGAAATCATGACCTGAGCCAAAATCAAGCCACCCAGGCACCCCAAGGCACCCCAAGGCACCTGAGCCACCCAGGCACCCCAAGGCACCTCAGGAATCAACTTGAGATCTAAAGGTTTAGTATAAATACTTTCAAATATTAGTTTTTCCTAAGGCTGAAAATACACGAAATTAAATTTAGAAATACAAATCAAACTGAACTATGTGAGTCAATCTTATCAAGTGCTTCTTTTTTCTGTCATTTCCTCTGAGACTATTTGTCTCTGTGCCTAAAGTGTTCTGGACTTATTGTCCCCTGATCAAAGTTGTGCTCTGGCTAATAGTTGGGACCAAAGTATTTAATGTGATGTCTACCCATTTACATATTATCTTAAGATATTTTAAGAATCTTTTACCAACTTTTATTATTCTTCGTCAGGTAGTCCAAATAGCAATTTGTATGTTCACCTATTGATTTGAGAGGTTCCTGTTTTCTCTATATGAGCGGTTGGGCAGAGCCATCCCTCGGGAGAGTTGAGCTGAGGTGAGGGGTAGAGAATTGGGTAAGAAAGGTGAGAACATGGATGGATTTGTGGAAAGATCTAGAAGGGAAAGATCTTACATTTTGCTTTTGTCCACCTCCCACACCCAGCAGGTTTTAGCTGGTTAAATAAAATGAAAAGTATAGCAAGCATACTAGTAAAGAGGGGGAAAAATCTTCATAACAAAATGCTTTGTGAAGATAACATGCAAACAGAGGAGGGGCAGTGCCACCCGGTGATGTTAAGGAGGGAGGTCAAGTCCCTGAATGTGTTCTAGTCTTACAGCCTATTAGCAGCAACTGAGAAGCTGTTCCTTCACCATGTCACCATGTGCTTTCCCAATTGGGAAGACCCTCAAAATTATCAGCCTGGGCTGACCACCCCAGGCCACTCTTTACTAGAAACTGCTTAAAAATACTCTACGTCAATTATGCTGCACATCTTTTGCTTCCTTTCCAGCTTCATAGTATCCGCTCAACAGATTCCTGACAAAGTGTGTTAGGTGTTAAGGTACACAGTCTGTATGTAAGATGCTGTAAAATTCAACCTTTTAAAAGGCCAACAGTGAAACCCAGAAAGCACGGTACAATGCATTGCGTGATAACCATTCTTTTCAAATTTTTTCTGCGCTATCTTTCTTTTTCTATCTCATTTTCTCCTTCCTGTAGAGATATTTTTTAACATTTCACAGTAAAAGTACATTTTTTTAGTGCGGAAAAGAAATTCGTTATGCTGGTGGTGGTAAATTTGTCGTTATGCTGGTGGTGGTAAATTTGTTACTTTATCAGCAAAATACTTAATCTACAATGTCACTGTGCAAAATTTGTGATTACATGCCACAGATGAAGTGATTAATTTAGCTCTGTTATGTATGCAATAAATATTCAGGCAAAATGAGAGAACAGAGAGCTTTCTTCGATTCGTCTGTCATTCTTCTTTTTTACCCACAGTAAATATTTTGTATGTAGATCTTGGCACAACCTTTATTTTTTTGTGGGGTATAAATTCCTGAAAAAGAATTCCTGAGTAATTGGTTATGTAAATTTTAAATAATACCCATTGCCAGACTGACATACAGAAAGTTTTCACAAATTTATTCTGTGGCTAATTTGAACTAATGCTATTATTTTATTCTTTTCCTATCTCATGGATACAAAATATTTCACAGTGCTTTTGTTTGTTTGCTTGTTTGTTTGTTTTGTTTTGAGAGAGAGGGGGAGAGAGAGAACACGCACGCACGAGCTGCAGAGAAAATCTTAAGCAGGCTCCACGCTAGTACAGAGTCCTATTCAGGGCTCAGTCCCACGACTCTGGGATCATGACCTGAGCCAAAATCAAGAGTCAGGCAAGCGCTCAACCGACTGACCCACCCAGGCACCCCCGTCACAGTGTTTTAAATTTGCATGTCTTTGGTCACAGATAAGGTTGAACATAGGTGAGCATCCTATTTTTTTCACTGTTTTTATTTATTCTTTTGTAAATTCCCTGCATTTTTTTTCTATGGGGGTTTTTGTCTTTTCTTCTTATTGATTTTCAAGACTCCCTTTATATGTGTTATAGATACACTGTAGAATTATTCTTTCCCATCTTTGTTGTAGGTTCACAGCAGACAGCGTGCTCTTTTCTACCATTTGACTTACGACTTGGCCATGTGATATCCTGTGTCCAATATAATAAGAGCAGATGGGATACAACCAGAAGCTTTAAATAACGTTTAAAAAACGCTCGCACATTTGGATTTCCCTTTTGTACTCCTGTGCTCTGCCCCAGAAAACAACACACCCTGGGTAGCCACTGGTCCCAGAATGAAAACACAGGAAGCCTGAAACATAACTACCCCAGCTACCCTGTAGACCTCTGAATGTCTAACACGTTTGTTGTAAGCCACTAAGAATTTGATATGTAGCATTTCGGCAGCACTACCTGACTAATATAGTGCTGTGAGGTCCTTCTCTAAATGCCAGGGTGATCCTGTCAAAAAACGACAAAAAGAAAAGAAACCTTGAAGTAAAAAATAAAATCACACATAGAAAATGTACTGCTTTTTTTCAACAAAATAGGTATCCTAGGAATACCTTGCCCAGAAATAGTTGTCAAGGTTGGCCAGAGAAGTGACAGCTTCCAGCAAACCAGCCAATGTAGCAGAGTATATAAGAGGCGAAGTCAGATCAATATTTTTTCAAGAAATATGTAGGAGGTATTGCATTGGTTAGGGTTCTCCAGAGAAACAGAACCAATAAGACATACATATCGAAATTTATTAGAAGGAATTGGCTCATGCAGTTATGGAGAGTGCAAAGTACAGAGTCTTCAGGGTGGTCTGGCAGGCTAGAGAGTCAAGAGAACAGGTGTTACACTTACAGTTCAAAGGCCATCTGCTGTAGAACCAGAAAAAACCAATGCTGCAGATGAAACCCAAAGGCCATCTTCTGGAGAATTCTCTCTTGCTCAAGGAAGCTGGTTTTTTGGTCAGACCTTCAACTGATTGGATGAACACAGACACTAATGTGGTCATAGGGCAATTCAGTCTACTCAAAGTCCATGGGTTTACATGTTAATTGCAGAAATACCCAGAATAATGTTTGACCAAATATCTAGGCACCCCATGGCCCAGTCAAGGTGACACATAAAATTAACCATCACAATCGTTTTCAGATTAATATTGACTGTAAGGCCAAACGTGGTATTTTAAGGTCAACATGAATCCAGGGTAACCAGGGTCTATAGCAAGACAAGCATGATATAAGGGCATTGAAATCATGGACATGAGGGAGACTGGGTCAGCCTGAGTCCAATCAGACCACACACACAAGTTATTTTAACAAAGAGAACTTAAGAAAAAGAAATACTGGGGCACCAGAGTGGCTCAGTCAGTTAAGCATCCAACTCTTGATTTTGGCTCAGGTCATGATCTCATGGTTTGTGAGTTGGAGCCCCACGTGGGGCTCTGCACAATCATTCTCTACTTGGGATTCTCTCTCTCTCTTTCTCTGCCCCTCCACTGCTCACACGCTCTCTCAAACTAAATAAATAAACTTAAAAAAATAGAAAAAAAAATGCTAACTAGGTTTTGAACTACTGAAAGGGCAAACAAAATTACCTTAAGATGCCATGGATTTAGCATAGCAAGAAGCAGTTACCATCTCTGGCCTGGAAGAACAAAGGGAAAGGGGTTGAAGTTATTTAAACTTACAAGCTTGAAGCAAATGCCCATACTGCTGAAACCCAGACCCGAGTCCACTAAAATGCAGACCTCTACAGAGGGACACGAGTCAGCTGGTGTTAGTGTGCCTGCGAGGGCAAGTGAGCCTGATCCTGTGAGTATTGGAAAAACCGAGAACTAGAATCCAGGGCTATACTGGGAGGAACTGCCACCTCCAGGATGAAGTGTTGCTAGGTGACGCTCAGAAATACAGCAAGCAAACAGAAATAAACAGCAAAGTGTAAGCTCCTCCTGGCTCCTCCCACGTGAGGTCTCTCTCTAGCGCCCTCTCTCTGCAGAGCCTAGATAGGCGGCTAGCTGGCCAAGGGAAAAGGTGTTTCGCAGAATCCCAGCCCAGTTCCAGCTCAGTCGATGAGGGAGGGTTGTAGCTGGGAGACATTAGCTTAATAACATGCACAGAGTAGTCCTTGAGAGCCATGATCTCGAAAGTGGAGTACGTATATTGGGGGTATGCATAAGACAACACTAGGAAATGGAAAGAAATCAATTTATATTTTGTATCTAAAAACAAGAAAGAAAGAAAGAAAGAAAAGAAGAAAGAAAGAGAAAGAAGAAGAAAAATATTAATATTTAAATCACAGATTGCTAGTGAAAACTCTCTTTGGGAATATTAAGATGGAGGAAAATGAATATAAAGAGGAAAAGAATCTAAACAAAACAGCAGGAGGGAAACAGGTCTTGCTCAAATACAATACTCATGTGTGCATGGGGGCACCTGGGTGGCTCAGTTAAGCATCTGACTTTGACTCAGGTCATGATTTCACGGTTCATGAATTGGAGCCGCACATCAGGCTCCGTGCTGATAGTGCAGAGCCTGCTTGAGATTCTCTCTCTCTTTCTGCCCCTCCCCCACTCACGCTTTCTCTGTCTTCAAATAAATGAATAAACTTAAGAAAAAATACTTATGTGTGCAGTGGCAAAGAAAAAGAATAGCAGTGATTGAGAACTTCTTGTACAAGTAGGATACATTTGGATTAGATTTGTATTAGAGTCTTTGAATTATTTTTTGGATTTGAGAATCATGACCTGCCCCAGTCTCAAATTTGCTAGTTATTTCTCTAATCTTGTCTACTATTGTAGTAGCAGTTAAAAGATAAAGGATAACAGAGAGAAAGGTGATGGGCTGCTAGGGACAGAAGGAAGTCTTTCCTAAGAAAAACACTTTTGTATTAAGTTAATCTCTATCAGAGCTAGAGTCCTAGAGATGATCATCAGTACACGAGCTTGAAGTAGGACAGAGGCCAAACCACAAAAGGTCTCACATGGCTTGATGGAAAGAAAATAAAGAGGCCTGTAAAGACTGCATGTATCCCTTTCTCCTTGAGAACTCTCCCAGGTGCTAGTATCATGCTCTGCCAATGTTTCTTATGTATGTACATAGAACTATACATAGAATTAAGCGTTGGTGGTATATTTAAGGACAAGCACATACCCATCAGTGGTCTTCAAGAGCAACTAAGAGATCCCTTTAGATTCTGTCTTTAAGAATTTAGACATAATCCAAGTTGATAACCCTTTACTGAACACAACTAGCCAAAGTTCAAGATGAGAAGGTAAGGGGAAAAAGAAAAGTATTCCAGGCAAAGGGGAAGGTTGGAGTGAAGACTTTAATATGCAAAACACAGGAGCCTGGCAGGGTGGAGAGGAGGGATGGTGGTGGAGAGACACCTGTCTGAGAGGGCCTAACCCACCTGACAGAAATGCTAGGGAGTTTATTCCCCACGGCAGGAGGAATCTCTGAAGGATTCTGAGTAAGGAGCTGACAGGAGTACATTTTTGTGTGTGTGAAAAATCACTCTGGCCAGTGTGGATTGGAGAAATAAGAGAACTAGGTGGAGGAGAAACCAGTGAAATTGTAAAGGCTGAACAGCATTATGGAGTCTCTTCCATAAGACCACGTCTCTATATGAATCTACCGGGGCCTGTGGTAACAGCATAAGCGAAGTATTTGTTCACTTGGCTTTTAAGGTGTTGATTAGGCAGTTTGGCTTCAGGGAGTATCATTTATACAGAAACCTCAAATTACACAGGCTTATGGGAGAAAAAGAATTATATGGGTCCGCCAGTAGTTCTGCTTCAGAGGCTACTTGACCCAGTGCTGATTGATATCAAATCTATCCCCAGCTCTGCTTCCTCTAAGTGAGCTCCATTCTTAGGCTCCCAGCTGTTCCCAGATTCCCCTTCTGGGTGAAAATATCTGGGCAGGTATAAGCCAAAAGGTCTTTTCAGGAGACTATAGATGCTGGAGAGGATGTGGAGAAACGGGAACCCTCTTGCACTGTTGGTGGGAATGCAAATTGGTGCAGCCGCTCTGGAAAGCAGTGTGGAGGTTCCTCAGAAAATTAAAAATAGACCTACCCTATGACCTAGCAATAGCACTGCTAGGAATTTACCCAAGGGATACAGGAGTCCTGGTGCATAGGGGCACTTGTACCCCAATGTTCATAGCAGCACTCTCAACAATAGCCAAATTATGGAAAGAGCCTAAATGTCCATCAATTGATGAATGGATAAAGAAATTGTGGTTTATATACACAATGGAATACTACGTGGCAATGAGAAAAAATGAAATATGGCCTTTTGTAGCAACGTGGCTGGAACTGGAGAGTGTGATGCTAAGTGAAATAAGCCATACAGAGAAAGACAGATACCATATGGTTTCACTCTTATGTGGATCCTGAGAAACTTAACAGAAACCCATGGGGGAGGGGAAGGAAAAAAAAAAAAAAGAGGTTAGAGTGGGAGAGAGCCAAAGCATAAGAGACTGTTAAAAACTGAGAACAAACTGAGGGTTGATGGGGGGTGGGAGGGAGGGGAGGGTGGGTGATGGGTATTGAGGAGGGCATCTGTTGGGATGAGCACTGGGTGTTGTATGGAAACCAATTTGACAATAAATTTCATATATTAAAAAAAAAAAAAGGTCTTTTGCCACCAAATTCAGCAGAATTGAGGCTTTTGTTTCCCAGAAGCCTATCAAACACTTTCTAGAACTTGCTGGATGACTGCAGGACCAACTCTTCCATTAGGGGCAGCAAGGGCCAGTGCCTAGGGCCCACAGCACTTTCCTGCCCCCATGAAAATGTTTAATATCCTTTAGAATCAGATAAAAATAAACTTCTGGTTCAAAGAAAATGTTTGATAGATTATCTTAATATATTCATCTTTATACCAGTGCAAGAATTAAATATAGTTGTTAATTTTTTTTTTATAGAAGAAAGAGTCCACAAAAATCATAATGCAGTAAAGGCTGACTGGGTTATGTGCTCATCTCTGAACCAATCACTGAGGCTAGAATGGCTGCATATGATGATCAGGGGAAAATCAATAAAGGCTCACTTGACTGCTATGGATCAATCCTTCTCCAACCGCTTGGCTGGAAAACCATGCTTGGGTACAGTTTCAGGCCATTCCCAGAAAGGAGAAGATGATTCTGGGTAGCAAATAACAGATGCCCAACATAGCTGGGTAATGAATTTTACTTTCTGATGACACAAGGATTTGCTGCCTCTGAAAGCTCCAGACAACGTCTGAGATACTTCCCATTATGCATAATGCTGTATTTTATTGTTCTCTTAGCAATTCCAAATTTTTAGTGTCAGATCTTTGAGAAAAGAAATTTCCCAGGCATAGTTTCAGTGATTATCTGATATCAGGCCTGTTAGATGTGAAAGCAATGCTTTTTTAGTTTATCATAAAAATAATTCTAATTGAACAAGGTAATGGGCTTTGCTATTTCTCGTCTATCCAGTACTCCCTTTTCCCATTCCATGGACTTCTTTTTTTTTTAACTTATTTATTTTGAGAGAGAGAGAGAGAGAGAGAGAGAGGCAGAGAGATATATAGAAAGAGAAGTCCAAGCAGGATTCATGCTGCTAGCACAGAGCCCAATACAGGGCTCGAACTCATGAAGCATGAGATCATGACCTGACCTGAAACCAGGAGTCAGACACTTAACTGACTGAGCCACCCAAGTGCCCTTCATTCCATGAATTTCTGGTTCCAGAAATTCCCCTTGCTCCACCTTCCCCAACACAGAGGCAGATATATGAATTGTGTGGAGTCAATCTGAATTGTTAACTTTTCTATAAATGATTATTCTAATTCATTTAATGAAAATAAGTGGCTCTACAACTGTGCTGGGACATCTTAGCTGAACCCAAGCTAGGATTCAGAGTCTGACTGTAGGCTGTTGAGTCATTGAGCCTGGCCGTGATCTGAGATATTGATCTGAATGATTTCAGAAGCTTGGGAGGAGAATGTTTTTGTATCAATCTATCAGTGAATGACAGTAGACACCTGGGAAGATGGAGAATACAACCTGGTTCTTTATTCTCCTTGCTTTGCCCAGATCCAGATCTATGGGACTGTGGGAAGCAGCGAACAGGACTATTTTCATAAACAGCCTTGTGAGTGCACTCTGGATTCCTGTCTGGATTCCTAGTGTCAAAGTATAATACTGAATTGGGATGAAGGAAGGATTCTCCCTATTTCTTTGTGGGATGCAACATGGCTCCAGTGCCCAGAAAACTGAAATATACACTATGCAATGTGCTAGACTCAAGATTTTTCAATCATAGGACCATCAGGACAGGCACTCTTGTCCAGGGTAGCATCATGCTCACGTTCTTCCACTGCTTTAGCCACAGCAATGAGAATGAGGAGATGCTCCCTCAAGTTGGTTTGGGCCAGAGGCAGCAGCACAAGAAAGCTAGGTCAGCAGAATAGGAGCAGACTTGTTCTTTCACACAACTGAGACACATTTGGGGGGTATCTACAAAACGCTGTAGAAGATTTGGAGAAAGGAAGTCTAATAACCATCAGTCGGGCAGATAAGGCCTAGAGCCTGTTAAATTTGAGTAATTAATGTTACCATGATCTTATTTGTACCTTGTTACTGGTAGAAACAAGGGTGTGTGTGTGTGTGTGTGTGTGTGTGTGTGTGTGTGTGTGTAGAAGGATAGGGGTTATACTTTCATTCTAAAAATATTTTTTGAGTGCCTTCTTTATGCCCGGCACTATTCCAGAAATCAGTGGTATAAGGGTGAACATGATTAACAAAGATCCTTTCCCTCAAGGGTTACACAGCTGAGTCCCTGGGAAGTAGTAATGACCTGGAATGTCATTTTTTCAATGTTCTTGAGCTCTGTAGATGTTATAATTCATGTCATCCAAAGATTCTCAATCTTTGTTAACCAGCCCCTAATTCAATTCAGAATCAACTCTACAGCCTAAGCAGTGAGATTACAATACCTGTTTCCAACTAAACTCAAAGCACAAAGCATTCCTCTAAACACAAGAAATCATAAATTATTAGCTCTATTAATTCTATTATATACATAATATTTGGAGGCCAGCTGTCATCTTGAAATGAAAAGTACAGTTTTCCAGGTTGGTTAGAGAGATGGAGACTGAAATCTTGGCATCGAGCTATTGGTGTTTTCTTTTATTCAATTACCTAGATGTACCTTAAAAAATTAGAACCACCATGATAGTAGATCCAAAAATTATTTCCTAAGTGGAGTACTGATCATTCATGTGTGTAAATGCCATCACTATTATTGAATTTTCACACTACTTTACCTGGGATGGAAATATAATCCAAGGTAATTTTTTGCCCAGTAGGGTTATTTTCTAGTGCTCCCAAGCAGAGAATTAAAAAACAGAAATAGCAAAGCATGCATTTTAACAAATTGAACTCACTGGATAAACTCAAATACACATTCTTTTAAGGAACTGTGAAGTAACCAAAAGTTTCTTTAAAAAACATTTTTAGGGAACCAATGTTTTAAAAAGCCAAACCTCTATGTATGCAAATAACATATTGGATAAAACTTGTATAAAACTACTCATCTGTTGATATGAGAAGTTTCTGGAAATAGTAATGATGGCTGCACAAGGTGAATGTACTTATACCACTGAAATGTATACTTTAAAATGGCTAAAATGGAGCATTTTTAATTACATATATTTTACCTCAATAAAATATTATTTTATTTTTATTAGTTTCAGGAGTAGAATTTAGTGATTCATCACTTACATACAACACCCGATGCTCATCACAAGTGCTTCCTTAATACCCATCACCCATTTAGCTCATCCCCAGCGCACTTACCCTCCAGCAACCCTCAGTTTATTCTCTATAGTTAAGAGTCTCTTATGGTTTGCCTTCCTCTCTGTTTTTATCTTATTTTATTTTTCCTCCCCTTCCCCTATTTTCATCTTTTTGTTTCTTAAATTCCACAGATGAGTGAAATCATATGGCATTTCTCTTTCTCTGACCTATTTCGCTTAGCATAATGCACTCTAGCTCCATCCATGCCATTGCAAATGGCAAGATTTCATTCTTTTTGATCACTGAGTAATATTCCATTGTATATATATACCACTTCTTCTTTATCCATTCATCAGTCATTGGGACATTTGGGCTATTTCCATAATTTGGCTATTGTTGATAATACTCCTATAAACATTTGGCTATTGTTGATAATGCATGTGCTCCTTTGAATCTGTATTTTTGTATCCTTTGGATAAATACCTAGTAGTGAAGTTGGCGCATTGTAGGATAGTTCTATTTTTAACTGTTTAAAGAACTTCCATACTGTCCTCCAGAGTGGCTGTTCCAGTTTGCATTCCCACCAACAGTATAAAAGGGTCCTCCTTTCTCTGCATCCTCTCCATCATCTGTTGTTTCCTGAGTTGTTAATTTTAGCCATTTTGTCAGGTGTGAGGTGGTATCTCATTGTGGTTTTGATTTGTATTTTCCTGATGATGAGTGATATGAGCATTTTTTAATGTGTCTGTTAGCCATTTGTGTGTCTTTGGAGAAATGGCTGTTCGTGTCTTCTGTGCATTTCTTATCTGGGTTATTTATTTTTTGGGTGTTGATTTTGATAAGTTCTTTATAGATTTTGGATACTAACCTTTTATCCAATATGTCATTTGCAAATATCTTCTCCCATTCCATAGTCTGCCTTTTAGTTTTGTTGATTGTTTCCTTCACTGTGCAGAAACTTTTCATCTTGATGAGGTCCCAATAGTTCATTTTTGCTTTTGTTTCTCTTGTCGCTATAGATGTGTCTAGTAAGAAGTTGCTATGGCTGAGGTCAAAGAGGTTGCTGCCTGTGTTCACATATAGTATTTTGATGGTTTCCTGTCTCACATTTAGGTCTTTCATCCAATTCAAATTTATTTTTGTGTGTGGTGTAAGAAAGTGGTCCAGGTTCATTCTTTGCATGTCAATGTCCAATTTTCCCAATAGCATTTGTTGAAAAGACTGTCTTTTGCCATTGGATATTCTTCCCTGCTTTATTGAAGATTAGTTGAGCATATAGTTGTGGGTCCATTTCTGGTTCCCCTATTTTGTTCTATAGATCTATGTGTCTGGTTTTTGTGTCTTGATGATTGCAGCTTTGTAATACAGCTTGAAATCTGGAATTGTCATGTCTTCCACTTTGCTTTTCTTTTTCAACATTAATTTGGCTATTTGGGGTCTTTTCTGGTTCCATAAAAATTTTAGGATTGCTTTTTCTAGCTCAGTGAAAAATGTACATGGTTTTTTGATAAGGATTGTATTGAATGTGTAGATTGCTTTTGGTGGTATAGACATTTTAACAATATTTGTTCTTACGATCCATGAGCCTGGAATCCTTTTCCATTTCTTTGTGTCTTCTTCAGTTTCTTTCATAAGTGTTCTACAGTTTTCAGACTGCAGATCTTTTCCTCTTTGGTGAGGTTTATTCCTAGGTATCTTATGGCTTTGGGTGCAATGATGGGATTGATTCCTTCATTTCTCTTTCTGCTGCTTCATTTTTGGCGTATAGAAATGCAGCCATTTTCTATACATTGATTTTATATCTTGCAATTCTGCTGATTTCAGGTATCAGTTCTAGCAATTTTTTGGTGGAGTCTTTTGGATTTTCTACATAGAGTACCATGGTGTCTCTGAAGAGTGAAAGTTCTTCCTTGTCGATTTAGATGCCTTTTAATTGTTGTTGTTGTTGTTGTTGTTGTTGTTTGATTGCTGAGGTGAAGATTTCCAGTACTATGTTGAACAACAGTGGTAAGGGTGGACATCCTGTCATCTTCCTGACCTTAGGAGAAAAGTTCTCAGTTTTTCCACATTGAGAATAATATTACCTGTGGGTCATTCATATATGGCCTTTATGATGTTGAGGTATGTTCCTTCTATCCTACTTTCTTGCGTGTGTGTGTGTGTGTGTGTGTGTGTGTGTGTTTTATCAAGAAAGGATGCTGTGTTTTGTCAAATGCTTTTTCTGCATCTATTGAGAAGAGCATATGGTTCTTATTCTTTCTTTTATTAGTGTAGTGTATCACATTGATTGATTTGCAGATATTGAACCACCTCTGCAGTCCAGGAATAAATCCCACTTGATCATGATGAATAATTCTTTTAATGTACTGTTGGATCCAGTTTGCTAGTTTCTTGTTGACAATACTTGCATCCATGTTCATCAAAGATATCAGCCTGCAATTCTCCTTTTTAGTGGGATCTATGTCTGGTTTTGGAATCAAGGTAATGCTGGCTTCATGGAATGAGTTTGGAAGTTTTCTTTCCATTTCTATTTTTTTTTTTTAAAGTTTGAGAAGAATAGATATTAACTCTTCTTTAAATGTCTGGTAGAATTCCTCTGGGAAACCATCTGGCATTGAATATTTGCTTGTTGGGAGATTTTTGATTACTAATTCAATTTCTTTGCTGGTTATTGATCTGTTCAAATTTTCTATTTCTTCCTGTTTCAGTTTTGGTAGTTTATATGTTTCTAGGAATTTGTCCATTTCTTCCAGATTGCCCAATTTGTTGGCATATAATTGCTCGTAATATTCTCTAATAATTGTTTGTATTTCTATGATGTTGGTTGTAATCTCTTCTCTTTCATTCATGACTTTATTTACTTGGGTCTTTTCTGTTTTCTTTTTGATAAGTCTCACTAGGGGTTTATCAATTGTGTTAATTCTTTCAGAGAACCAGCTCCTAGTTTTGTTAATCTGTTCTACTGTTTTTTGATTTCCATATCACTTATTTCTGCTCTGATTTTCATTATTTCCCTTCTTCTGCTAGTCTTAGGCTTTATTTGCTGTTCTTCTTCCAGCTCCTTTAGATGTAACATTAGGTTGTGTATTTGAGACTTTTCTTGCTTTTTTGAGGTAGGTCTGTATTGCTATCTACTTCCCTTCTATATGACCACCTTTGCTGCATTGCAAAGGTATTGGACTGTCATGACTTCATTTTCATTTGTTTCCATGCATTTTTTTCTTTCTTCTTTAATTTCCTGGTTAATCCATTCATTCTTTAGTAGGATATTCTTTAACCTCCACGTATTTGTGGTCTTTCCAAACTTTTTCTTGTGCTTGACTTCAAGTTTCATAGTATTATGGTCTGAAAATAATGCATGGTATGATATTGATCTTTTTGT
The DNA here is from genome assembly GCF_027475565.1 of Acinonyx jubatus. Lineage (NCBI taxonomy): Eukaryota > Metazoa > Chordata > Mammalia > Carnivora > Felidae > Acinonyx > Acinonyx jubatus. The sequence continues at coordinate 124,217,968 of NC_069382.1, read as the reverse complement.
GTTGGTTGAGGCTGATATGTGACCTAATGTGTGATTTCTTCTGAAGAATGTTCCACGTGCACTCAAAAAGAATATGTATTCTACTGCTTTAAGATGAAATGCTCTGAATAAATCTGCTATATTCTGGTCCAGTGTCTCATTCAAAGCCATTGTTTCCTTATTGATCTTCCTCTTAGATGATCTGTCCATTGCTGTAAGTGGGGTGTTGAAGTCCCCAACTATTATTGTATTATTGTTGATGAGTTTCTTTATGTTTGTTATTAATTGTTTTATATATTTGGGTGTTCCAATTTGGGGGCATAAATATTTACAATGGTTAGAACTTCTTGTTGGATAGACTCCTTTATTATGATACAGTACCCTTCTTCATCTTTTTAAAAATCTGATTTGTCTGGGGGCATCTGTGTGACTCAGTCAGTTGAGTGTACAACTTTGGCTCAGGTCATGATCTTGGAGTTCATGAGTTCAAGCCACATATTGGGCTTGCTGCTGTCAGCTTGTCAGTGTAGAGCCTGCTTCAGATCCTCTGTTCCCCTCTCGCTGCCCTTTCCCCACTTGTGCTCTCTCAAAAATAAATAAATATTTTTAAAAAATAAAATAAAATCGAGTTTGTCTGATATAAGTATGGCTACTCCAGCTTTCTTTCAATGTGCATTACCATGACAAATTGTTCTCCATCCTCTCACTTTCAATCTAGAGGTGACTTTGGGTCTATGATAAATCTCTCATAGGCAGTATATCAATGAGTTTTGTTTTTTTATCCATTCTGAAACCCTATGTCTTTTTTAAAAAATGTTTATTTATGTGTTTTGACAGAGAGAGAGCTGGGGAGGGTCAGAGAGAGAGAGAGAGGATAGAGGGATACAGTGAGAGAATCTCAAGCAGGCTCCTCGCTGTTAGCCTGGAACGTGATGCAGGGCTTGATTCCATGAACCATGAGATCATGACCTGTGCCAAAATCAAGAGTCAGACGTTTAACCAACTAAGCCACCCAGGCAGCCCACCCTATGTCCTTTGATTGGATCATTTAGTCCATTTACATTCAGAGTAATTATTGATAGATATCAGTTTAGTGCCATTGTATTACCTGTATAGTTGCGGTAGGTTGTTTCTGTTCTTTTCTAGTCTTTGATGGTTTTGGTCTCTCTTTTCCACTCAGAGGGTCCCATTTAATATTATTTAAGAGCTGCTATAATGTTCATGAAATCCTTTAGTTTTTTGTTTTTTGTTTTTTTGTTTGTTTGTTTGTTTGTTTTGTCTAGGAACTCTTTATCTTTTCTTCTATTCTGAATGACAGCCTTGCTGGATAGAGTATTCTTGGCTGCATATTTTTCCCATTTAGCATATTGAATATATCATGCCACTCCCTTTTAGCCTGACAAGTTTCTGTGGACAAGTCTGCTGCTAACTTTATGTGTCTACCCTTGTAGGTTAAGGACCTTTTGTCCCTAGTTGCTTCCAGAATCTGTTTTTATCTTTGTATTTTTTAAGTTTCACTATGATATGTCTTGGTGTTGACCTGTTTTTGTGGATTTTGAGGGGAGTTCTCTGTGCCTCTTGGACTTGGAATGCCTGTCTTCTTCCCCAGCTTAGGGAAGTTCTCAGGTATAATTTGTTCAAATAAATCTCCTGCCCCTTTCCCCTCACTTTTCTCCTTCTGGAATTCCTACAATATGGATATTAGTGCACTTTATGGAATTGCTGAGTTCCCTTTGTCTATATTTGTGACTTAATAGTTTTCTTTCCCTCTTCTTTTCAGCTCTATTATTTTCCATAATCTTATCTTCTATATCACGTATTCTCTATTCTGCTTCTTCCACCTTTGGTGTGACTATATCCAGTCAGTTTTGCATCTCAGTTATAGCATTTTTTACTTCAGCTTGACCTGTTTTTAGGTCTCTCATCTCTACAGCAAAGCTTTCTCTTGCTTCTATGCTTCATTCAACCTCAGCTAGTATTCTTATGACTATTGTTCTAAATTCTTATTCAGATATATTGTTTATATCTGTTTTGAGTAAATTCCTGGCTGTGATTTCTTCTTGATCTTTCTTTTGGGGAGAATTCCTCTATCTTGTCATTTTTGTCTAGGTTTCTGTCTGTTGTGTGTTATGAAATCTTGTTATGTTTCCTGCTCCTGAGGGTAACGCTTTATTAAGGAAGGGTCATACACTGTCCAGGGCCTGGCACTTCAGGGAATGTTTATGCTGGATGCTCTGTGCACTCTGCTGTTGTGTTTTGGCTGCTGTTTTGCACAGGTCAGTCCTCTGTAGAGTTCCTCCTTGCTTGCAGTGGGGAGTGTTTGGACCTTTAATTAGGTGTGTTTTATTTGTTTATTAAAATAAGCTTGATAAAAAAAAAAAAGCTTGATCCAAAATAAGAAAAAAAGAAAAGGAAAAACAAAAAAACAAAAAAACTATAACCCTCATTTCAAAGAAAAAGAAAGAAAGCCTGCTTAAAAAAAAAAAAGAGGAAAAAGAAAAGAAGAAACAAACAACAAACAAACAAAAAAACTATAAGCTTGATTCCAAAGAGAAAAAGAAGAAGAAGAAGAAGAAGCCGCCTATGGTTCTATTTCCACCAGAACTGATGCTGATGCTCTGGAGCATTCTATGTCAGTAGGCTTGGTGCATGTGGGGGCCTGTGTTGATCCTCTAGGGGAGAAGAAGTCCACTGTGCGGGCTCACAGTCAGACCTGCCCTGATAAAAATGTCCCTGCAGCGAGCAGGGAGGCAAAATTTGGTGTAAGCGGCTCCAGCCTCCACTGGGGACACTGTGTTACTCACTGAAGTCCAGCTGTGCTGGTGCAGGGGTTGGAGGGGAATGGCGTCACCCCACTCACTCTCTTTCCATCTCAGAGAGGGGTGCTCACACCCACTACTGTTCAGGATACCCTCTTGTGTTCCAGTCTTCCCTTAGATCCCTGCCCTCATCCTGTCTGTGCATGGGTCATTGGCACACCTGGCACCATAGGTCTTCTGTGTTTTATCTCTGGCATCCAGGTGGGATTCAAAACTCCAAATCTTAAAGGACCTGCCCTGGTGCATACCTGCTCTTCTGAGGAGGAGAGCCTTTCCATGCTGTGTCTGATGCTGGTTTGTACGTAAAAAGCAGTCACATCGCAACAGGTGCTTGGAGTTTATGGTGAATCACAGCGAAAGGCAGCAATGAGGCTATCTGCCCTCTGCGCACACATCTGTCCCCTGCTGTTGAACAGCTGCTCAATGGCGCCCACCAGATCTTTTGTCCTTGGAGAGGCAATATACCGTCTTTCAAGTGTACTCCAGGAAGGGGAACATTCTCTCCCAGTGAAACCCAGGGGATCCCTACACCACTGTCCATTGTCTTCTCTCATGCCTCTGCCTTCCTTCTCCCCAGGAGCACCGCTGCCTGCCCAGCTTGACTCCCCTGAATAGTGTGAACTTCTAAAATCTTAGAATTTGAGCTCCACTGTTTGCAAAAACTTGGAATAGTCAGTTCTTCCCGATTCCCCAGTCAATGGTATTGGGAGAGTGTTTTCTTACAAGAACCTGACACTCTGCTCTCCCCCCACCTCTTTCTCTCTCTCTCTCTGCAAAAAGGGCTCCCACCCGTCCACAACACTGATGCTTTTTTCTCTCCCAGTTCACATCTCTGCACCTTGTACCTGCCACATATTCTGCTTCCAATTTGCAGATTGTTCTCTTAATCCTCAGATCCATTTCCTAGGTATTGGGTTGTCTGAGTGGTTCAGTCAGTTAAGCATCTGACTCTTGATTTTTCTTCAGATCATGATCTCATGGGTTCATGAGATTGAGCCCCAAGCCAGGCTCTGCACTGGCAGCACAGAGCCTGCCTAACATTCTCTCTCTCTCCCTCTGCCACCTCCTCTGCTTGTACTCTCTCCCAGTCTCTCTTGATCTCAAAATAAATAAATATATTTTTTTAATGATTTGATGTTAATCTAGCTGTGTTTGAGGGACAAGGCAAGCCCAGGGTCCCCTTACTACTCCATCTTAACTCTGCTCCAGTAAACAATATTTTTAAAAAAACAGTGTGTCCTGAATAAAACCAAACTTGAAAATATTCTCCAGATTGAGCTTGACCTTTCATTATATGTTATTTGGTTTAAAGTCTTGAGTGACTACCATACCAGTGGTTGTTAGGTTCCTGCCAAAATCTTTCTGAGTTTATTTGGCTTGGTTTTGAAGGATAACATTTATATTGGATACACAAAACATAGCTCATGTCCTTACTGATTCATTTAAACAAACAAACAGACAGACAAACATGCTGTCCAAATTGAGCACAGTTTTGAATTAAAACTTAGATCCCTAGTTCCAAGAAAATGCCTATTGCTCTTCTAGCATATGGGTTCAATGTATTGTTCACTTGTATTTCTGTTTGCCAAGCAATCATTCCTCCAGGGATACCATGTGACTGCTTTTAATTGAAATATGTTAGACTGTTTTATGTCATGTCAAAACCTTGCCGAACATATTTGTATGGAAAACGGGTTATTGGTTCATTGTCCACATTTTCAGGCCAAGGTATGTACATAGCTCGAATGATGTTCAATTCTAGTCCATTGAGATCAATGCTCATTACATCGTTGATGGTCCTATGACCCAGAAGGTTATCATCAAATATCTCAAGTAGGATCCTTAAGCAAAAAGGCTGTGTGTTTTTAATGTAAAACTGACCCGGGTTTATATTTGACATAGACTCCAGACACAGTTTTCCAAGATCTTTTCATGATAGAAGAGAAGCTGTTCTGCAGTAAGTCTGGTATATATCACTGAAAATTTTGGTTTGCTTTTGTTTTTATCTGAACAATTTTCTGTAAATTGTGAACAATTTACTGTAATTCCAGCTCATTGGAATTAAATTAACACACATTTATTCAAATGTGTATTTAATTCTGATCATACATAAAGTGATTACTATGCTACTAAATTCAAAGGGCTTGTTGCAAAAGTAATGCTTCAATTCTTGGTCAGTGATGCTTATCTTAAAGGTTTTTCTTTCATTCTTTTTTCTTCTTTTCTTTTTCTTTTCAAAAATATCTCATGTTCTTCTCCAATGTAGCTTATGGCATATAATTAGTGGCACACTGTGTAGAATACCACCATTGATGATGATTCTAGTTAATGTATCAGTCAGTTACCAAATAATGATCTCTGATTCAAAAGAGCAATTCTTCAGAACATCCTGTTTGGCGTTTTGTTTTGAAATACAGTGGCCACATTTATGGTCTGATTGTTACTGCTCTTTACTTCCTCAGAATAATACTCATATTTTACATAACTTACATGCATTAAGCATTTTATAAGCATTTCATATGAATGCATTAATTTAATCCTCACAACACCATTAAGGGTATTATTATTATTAGCCCTATTTTAGAACTAAGAAAGCGAACTCACCCACATTCACAGAGCAAAGAATTGAAAGGGTTAGGATTTCAACCCAGGCAGTCTGTCTTTAAATGTGTCGCTCTTAATCTCTAAAGTATAACACAAGCATATCCTGAGAAATTTCATCTCTTGGCGCTGTGTCTTTGCACCCTATGCTCATATATTATAAGACTTTTGACTGGCTTTGCTTTGTTTTGTTTTGGCTTTTATGATTCTTATTTTAGTCAGTGAAAAGTATATGCCAGGGGGCAGAAGAATGTTCATGATTCCATTGCTGTGATCCAAGAGGCTGGGTCTCGGTCTCTTGGTCAATTGTGACTAGCAGTCAGTAAGAATTGCTAAAGTGACTTTGTCATATGGAAATCAGCTTTTGCAGAAAAGCAATAGAATAAAATATGTGACAGGTATATTTTTAAAGCAGTCCCTACGGAATCATTAAGCTTCCATGTAAAGATAATCTCAGTGACCACGGTAATAAACAAAAGAGAAAAAAAAAAAAAACAAAAAAACCCTGAAGTCCAGTATGCATGATGAGACTGAGACCTGTATGGTGAGACTGAGACCCGGCAGCAAGGCTGAGGATAGAGTCTCCCACTTCTGACTTCCCATTTAGTGCTCTTGCTACACCGCCCTCAAGAATTCATAGTCTAACAGTGGGTGCAGGGAATAAAGACAGCTAAAAACCGGGAACGCGTGGAAGGGCACACAAATGGAAAATGGGTTCCAAATGGAGAGAGTAGACACGTTTCCAAAAGGAGATGACACACAACTTTAGAGCTGACCAGGTAAAATGAAGGGAAGAATGTCCCAGGCATATTTAAAAATCCCAGATCTTGGGGCGCCTGGGTGGCTTAGTTGGTTAAACGTCTAACTTGGGCTCAGGTCGTGATCTAACGGTTGGTGCGTTCGAGCCGGGCGTCAGGCTCTGCTGACAGTCCAGGGCTTGGAGCCTGCTTTCATTCTGTGTCTCCCTCTCTCTCTGCCCCTCCTCCACTCACACTCGGTCTCTCACTCTCTCAAAAATAAACAAACATTAAAAGAATTAAAAATAAATAAATAAAAA